>NC_089761.1:4255582-4310582 GCF_040412425.1 Macrobrachium rosenbergii
AATTCCCATGTCAGTGCCTGCCTGCACTGTCTTACTCTGAAGCAACATGGCGCTCAAAGAGCACAAAGCCATCATGGAGCTGGGGAAGGATGCTGGGCTAAAGGGAACTGAGCTCCTCCAATGGGCCGACCAGCTGCTTAAGTTCCTGAAGGAGGAACAACAACAGAAAAGGGAAGAAGAAAGAAAGAAAATGGAAGAAGAAAGACAAGCAAGGGAGGAAGAGCAACAACATGAACTCGCCTTCAAGGAGAAGGAACTTGAGATCGCACAAGCTAGACGAGCTGCTGCTGACACCCAAGCTGGCACTCCCTCGGCCAGTCGAAACCCCTGCATGAGTTCCCATTCCTCCCTACCTCTCAGCCATCCATTGGTCCCAAAGTGGGCTGAGGATGAGCCCAAAGAATGGCTTGATCACATGGAGGGCCTCCCAACAATGTACTCCCCTTCTGCTGCCAAAATCAACTAGCTGCTCGCTAAACACTTGGATGGCAAAGCCTTAGCCGCCTTCCAAGCTTTGGACAGCAGACACAAGGGTGACCTGAATGAGGTATAACGAGCTGTGATCAAGGCATATTAGATCACACCCAAACACTGGAGACAGAGGTGGTGGCAACTCCCAAAGGAGGCAGGTCAGACCTGGTCCGAATGGTCATATCATAAGAGAAGAGCCTACGATCGCTGGCTGGAAGCCCTAGAGTTCAGGGATTTCCAAGCCTTGAGAGAACGGATGAAGCTTGAGGACCTCATGTTCTATGCCCCCAACAACCTCGTGACATTCCTGTGTGGGCAGTGTTCTGAGACAGTTAGCGCCTGCTGTCACCTTGCGGATGAGTAGGACACATTCCAGCCCGACACGAGTTCCCTGAACCAGAAGATCCACCCATGGAGCAACACTTATGGGTTGCAATGCATGAAGAATGGTACTGCTATTCCACCGAACAGGCAGTGCTACTCAAAGGCCAATGTGCCCCCGAAGCAACCCTCCAAGCAAGCTGTAGGGACTTTTCCCACAGGAAGTCTGCTCCTGCCATTGCCATGTCCTCCTGAAGGTCCGCCCCAGCAAGATCTTACCACGACACCCTCTGGGTAGACTGCTATCAGAAGGGCCATCGATCTGCCACCTTCCAAAGATGCAGGAAATACACCCCGCCGAAGGCATTAGTAAATCTTGCCCTAGGTGGCCAATCCATTGAAGGGGTAACCAGAATGGATGTGTTTATCGCACGCCCTGACGGCTCCTTGCCACCTCAAGAATGGCCGCAGCTTGTCAACACAGGTACATCTGTCAACATCATTTCCAAGGATCAGGTTTTCCCAGGTGCCATTATCAACAAAGATGAACAAGTGATGGTTGGCTGGCTGAATGACCGAGTTGAGGATGCCCCAATGTGTCTGAAGGGTGGTTACATCAATCGCAGCGACCTACCCTCTCCTCTTAGGCCAAAGCATCCAGAGCTGGCTCGGCCTCCAATTACACCTGCCCCCACTACCAAACGAACCCTCTTCCAGCTCCAATGACCCAGTGGACCCCCTCCAGGCTGGTCCTGCCCTTGCGCTGCTGCCACGGCCACTGTCTCCACCCTACACCACGTAAGGATCTAATGACCCGCCTGTGGCACCCGCTCTCCTCGTCATGGGGTCGGATGCTTCTGCCCCAGGTCTGTGCCGGCAGGAACTGATAGGGGCACAGAAGGGAGACCCTCAACTATGATGCCTCCAGACTGATGCCCACATGACAGAGGAGAAACTTCTGGATCTTGTGAAAGACATCTGCCTAATAGATGACGATGTACTCTACCAGGTGACCCGGGGACGGCACAAGCCTACCCAAGTGATTCATCAGCTGGTAGTAGTACCTCGTGCCCTTCAGCCAAAGCTCCTCCAACCGGCTCACGACAGGATCAGAGGATATTTCGAGGTCACCTGTATTCTGAAGACCTTGATGGGGAAGTTTTTCTGGCTTAATATAAGAAAGTCGGTGAGGGCTTTCGTTTCCTCGTGCCCCACATGCCAGATCACTGGACTTCCCAGTGAAGTCGTCCCCAAGACACCCATGAGAAACATACCCTTTGTAGGCGTTCCCTTTAAGGACATTGTCATTGATTATTATACACTCCAAGGGTGCATCAAGAGCAAAAGTGGCAATGCCCATTGAATAACCATCATTGACCAGTTCACCCGCTACCCTGGAGCCATTCCCATGTGGAGCGAGAGCTCAAAAAATGCTGTGAAGGCCCTCTTCAAGTTCTTCCACCATTTTGGGTTCCCAACCATGATTCAGACAAATCAAGGGTGACACTTCATGTCACAAGAGTTTCGAAGTAGCATGGCAATCCACGACGTCTGACACATACATTCTACGCCTTACCATCCCTAGAGCCAAGGGACAGTGGAGCAGTTCCATCAAATCCTTGGCACCACATTGGCTAAACTCGAGCATGAAGAGGGAGGAACTTGGGAAGAGAACCTCCCTTACGCTCTCTTCGCCATCCTCCAGGCACCTTCAGAAATCCTTGGGTAGAGCTCTTTGAACTCCTGTATGCTCATTCAACTAGCCCCCCCCCCTCAACATAATGTACAAGGCCTGGGGCGAACCAGAATGTGCTAAGTGGGCGGAGGAACTCCCCGATATCCAGAAGAAACTGCAAGCTGCTTGGATTGTTGCTCAAGCTACGGAAGAAGTCACACAGGAATGTGTGAAACCGAGTTTAGATAAAAGTGCGATGGCACAAGTTTTCGAGGTCAGCAATGAAGTCCAGGTGCCACACGCCTGCTGGAAGCCCATTTCATGGGGCCCCACCAAGTACTGCAGAAGAGAGGAGCCCTGAATTACCTAGTGGATTGTGGAAAGAGGCATGCGAAATGGCTCCATGTAAATCTGCTGAAACCCTACCACTACCAGAACTGGAACCAATAGTGCCCAGCCCAACCACAATGGTGGGAGCTCTCACTGTCTTGCCACCCCCAACTACCAACTCCAAGCTCCTGGATAACATATAACTGATCACCGTGGGCTTGACTTATCAACAGTGCCAAGATATAGTGCAACTGCTGCAACAACATCTACTAGCAATGCAGGATCAGCTGGGATGCACTGATGTGGCTGAGCATGCAATCATTGTGCAGGAAAACACCACTCCCAAGGCTACTACTGGATCAATCCACAGTGAGCAAAAAGGATCCAACAACAACTCCAGCTGCAACTTGACCTGGGCCTGATAGAGGAGCGCTGCAGCCAGTGGTCCTCTTCCATCATCCTAGTACCAAAACAAGGGGTGGAGATTGATTTTTGCATGTTGAATGAGGTTACCAAACTAGAGCCATACCCTTTGCACGGATTGAAGTATGCTTGGACAGCTTAGGCAGTGCCCCGTTCTTCAGCAAGATTGATTTAAAGAAGGGGTACTGGCAGGTGCCACTGTCAGAGAAGTTGCGCCCCCGACAGCATTCACCATGCCCAGTGGCATGTACCAGCATAAGGTCATGCCATTCAGCCTTAAGAACACCCCAAGCTGCTTTCAACACCTCATGAACAATGTCCTGGCTGGAATAAGGAATTGCGTCATGTACTTAAACGATACTGTAATCTACGTTAATTCCTGGGAAGAACAGCTGAGCATTCTTAAGGAAGTGTCAGCTGCCCTAAAACAAGTGAAGTTGATCAGTTTGGCATAGCTGAGATTACCTACCTGTCATCGGGTCGGCAGTGGCAAACTGATGCCAAAGGATGCCAATGTCAGAGCCATCAGAGAGATGCATTAATCTGATGATGAAAAAGGACACACAGCGATTTTTGGGAATGGTGTAATACTTCAGGAGGTTCATCCCAAACTTCGCTGACCCGGCTGTGCCTATCACAAACCTCTTTAGGGGAAACCAAACCTTCCACTCCACACCGAGTGAAGAAGGCATACGACCATCTAAAAGCCGTACTCACCAGCAAACCTATTCTTCACATCCCGAGCAACCTGGCAGTTGATGCTAGAGATGTAGGAATTGGTGTTGTTATGTTCCAGGAAGACGATGGCATTTGGCATGCAATTGCCTATTATTCCAAAAAGCTCAACTCAACCCAGACCAGATATAGAGCAATCGAGAAAGAGCTCCTTGGCATGATCCTCACTATGAGGCATTTTGAATCTTGCCATGCAGCTCACAAATTTCCCTTGACCGTCCTCATGGACCATAGCCCCCCTAAAGTATCTCAGTACGTTCAGGAATCAGATTAAGTGCTTAATACATTGATGCATAGATTTGCAGGAGTATAGCTGAAAAATAGAACATATCAAGGGCCCCGACAATAAGATTGCTGATGTTCTATCCAGACACTAAGTCACAACCCCAGAGCTGGAATAGCCTGGCCTACCTCCAGAGAGCAGTGCCCAGGCCTCCCATTTCTGAACATAACCCATGAGATTACTTCCTTCCTAGGTGCTATCTTTTATTTAATACCTGATGAAATCGCAATCCGGAACGTGTAAACCTTCAGCTCCCAGGCACCCGTGCCACATGGCACAGTGACAGCTGCATTGAGTACCATGGCACCTCCTAATGTAAGCCCATGCAGTACTCCTGATTTGATGCCAACTCAAGGCAAAATTAGCTGCATGAATTTACAACGTTGATGTGATTGAACTAAGAAAATAATGAATAAATTTTGTTAACAACTAACCTTAGTTTAGACTGTATGATTAAGTCTTATAACACGATTGAGTATTTGATGATTGATCGATGCATGACCATTGCCACTTAACATAAAGTGTAAATTCTTAAAGATGTTAGCAACCCCTTCTGCATTTAATGTATTCCATTATCATTTATGTTAGCGCAGAAGTCTGTAAACTTGATTTTATTAAATAAAACATCCGAGAGAAATAGAGTAAGACAAGGAGCAATTTGATGTAAGTGACTTTCTGAGGCAGACATGCTCGCCCAATTAAAGGTGTAACATGTCTACTTGTGGGGGAAGCTATGCTACAATATTATGCAGACAGCACTATTGCACCTGCATATCTCGTACAAAGCCAGCCCACTCTCCTCAAATTAGAATAAAATGAAGAACCAAAGAGCACAGAGAACTTGTTTGACAGGTCAACTAGACCCCAGATTTGGATTTTCCCTATTCCTCGTCTAAGCAACCACTCCTCCTGGATCTTATGGATCTTAATCCCCCTTTCCCAGAAATGGTGATTCTCGATCTCTATTCCCCTCTCACAGGACCCTGGTGTTCGGATTAGTGGATTAAGAGCCACCAGCATAACCAGAGGATGCCACTAGCAAGGAGAAATATGGTGCAAAGATTGGCACCAGAAATTAAGGTGCAGTGCCACATGGGAACCACATGGCCCCAACTCCCATCAAACATCTGTGACCTGTGGTGTGACCTCATAAAGGGGAGCCACTGACTGGTGCCTGAGAGGGACTGACTCGAGATTCCAAGAGAACCAGATGAGAGGTGCCACAGCCTCATTCCTTCACCCCATTTACTTCTTGACCTAGCACCTGCCAGTCATAGCTTTCCCTCCCCCTCCCAAGTGCCCTAGTCCGTCATCAATAGCCCACGGAGATGTCCTTGAGGTCATGGTAATATGTGATGTTGAGATTGCAGGTCATAATTGGAGTGATATTAGTGACCTGTTTGTTGATTATTATTTTTGCATTGATGAAGTGTTATTATTGTGTTTGGTGAATATTTATGAGAGAGGAATCCCCTGCCTTCAGCAAAACTTCCTCAGTACCAAAAATCCATTCATCTTGACTGTATCATTGCAGATCAAACCTGACACTGAGAACAGACTCTGCCCCGATTGTATGCTTCCATCGCACCCACTAAGAGTGTGTTCTTGTGGAATCTTCCTGCATCGAGTGCCAAAAACACCTTCTCACCCATAGAAGTAATTCAATTATTCCATCAGTCCCCTTCAGTAGTGCAGGCTCACGTTTTGTTTGTGTTTTTTCCCCTTTTAAAGTAATTGTTATTAAGTGTTTTTTTTTTTCAAGTATCACCCATTGCTGTAATGCATTAGGACCCTAGCAGCTCTCCACAACCTTCAATTAATTGTCAATACATTTGTGTCATGATCTTCAGATTTTCTCTTAATAATTACCTGCATAATTGATTGACAGAATGATATTGCTATGTGTGGAATCATGGTCAGATGCGACTTTCCAATGAACTCAAAGCCCTGCATTCACATCTAGCAACATATATATATATATATATATATATATATATATATATATATATATATATATATATATATATATATATATATATATATATATATATATATATATATATATATATATATATATGTATGTATGTATGTATGTATGTATGTATGTATAATCATATATATAGCTATAAACGTCCTTTAATATATATATGTATGTATGTATGTATGTATGTATGTAGTATAATCTCTACCGTCCTTTAAATAATATATTTTCGGAAACATATATTTTGTTACCGAAGGAATTTTTAGTTGATAATAAGTTCGTCGTCTCGTGGGCTCGAACCAGCAAAGGACAAGAACTCAGGACTACAGTGGACGCATTAACCCACGCGGCCAGCAAGTGAGGTTATAAGTGGATATCGTCTCCCACATACAAATCCCCCGTCGAACTCAGGTGTTTGTATTTAGAGATGATATCCACCCACCTCTGCCATGCTAACCGCGTAGTGTGTTTGTCACACGCAGCCATATTATGACTTTTTTTTATCACATCACCGTGATTCATATACAGTCAGTAAGCTACAAACGTCCATTAATATCCAATTCACTCTACCTCGGAAATAATATATTTTCATATATGTTACCGAAGGGGAATTTTTTAGTTGATAATAAGTTCGTCGTCCCGTGGGCTCGAACCAGCGAAGGACAAGAACTCAGGACTACAGTGGACACATTAACCCACGCGGCCAGCAAGTGAGGTTATAAGTGTATATCATCTCCCATATACAAATCCCCCGTCGAACTCAGGTGTTTGTATTTAGAGATGATATCCACCCACCTCTGCCATGCTAACTGTATAGTGCGTTTGTCGCAAGCTGGATATCGTCTCTAAATACAGTGAAGCTATGCATAAAAACGTAGGCGCTAAATTATAATTATCATCTCATATTCTTCACTAATCAAAAATTTACAGTACCAGAACAAGTTTTTCAGATTAATTTTTTTTCCCTGAAGGCTTCTCTGATTTTTGCAATGATCGGTTTTTTAGAGTCGTATCGTCCCCATCAATATTCTCATAAAGGTTTTTTTAATTCAGCATTAACGACGTCTTTACTCAAAGTACTTTTATGAATCCAAAACTGCTTTATTTAAAAAAAATTTTTTTAAATGAGAAAAAATATAAAATCCACTTGCATCAATTAAATCCAGGTACGCAAATGTCTGTGTTCAACTGACCAGAAATCTTTAGTCTACGTCATTTTTTGCAGTACTATATATATACACACACACACACACACACACACACACACACACACACACACACACACATATATATATATATATATATATATATATATATATATATATATATATATATATATATATATATATATATATATATATATATATATATATATATATATGTACATATATATATCACAAGGAGCCACCATAAAAACACTCTGTTTTATTGTTTTATCCTTGACCGGGCATTTGCTTAGGTCGCAGGTAGGGAAAAGAGGATTAGGCCCCTCCTAAAGGACCTTAGCATCCTTAAGCTACTTTACAACTTTCTCTTTTGGGGCAGAGTTGACTGCGTGGGATTCTTTTGCAGGTACCACGTCGAGAAACGACCAGATGTTCAGCACACCTGGACACCATGACTCATAGAAGATGACTCCTGTACCGTCCCCCCTCCGTCCCTCGGCAAACAAAGGAGACGAGAGAGAGACACTAGAGGGACATCATGAAGTTGTGAAGAAGACAGCCATCAGACGCGCGTGGGAACGAATGACCGCTATACCGGAGGAGTGATTGACACCCCATCTTCGTCACGGGAACACACGCACCAGTCATATTTTGTCTAGTGAACCACTGACCCCATCTTCACCATTCTTCACTGGAGACCCCTTCCTCTACACGGTAAAGTGCTAGTTAAAGAGTCCCTATCAGTCACGAATTGCCCTTCAAGTGTTCCCTTTTAAGGGCCAGTAATTTCCACTTTTCTTTGCCTCGTGATACCAGTGTTATTCAGATGTCTGTGTTTTAAGTGATTGCCTATCTTTGCTCATTTGAGGTCTTGTGGTGCCCTCAGCGTGGCCCCGAATTCCTGAGTATTTCGCCCCCATTTACTGGCTTGTAATACCTGAACCTCTCATTTCAGAGGGACCAATTTGCAGTGGAATATCCTTGTGAAAATCCCACTAACGGATTCCAAGTTCGAGTTCATCAGTAGAAATATCTCTTCACGCCCCGCAAGCCTGAATGCCACATTAATTTCATCTTCTGATATTCTTTTTGTGTAAATATACGTAATTTTAATTTAACTCTGACGTGTTTACATACACATTCCTTGTGAGTAGAGCCCTAAGCTCGAATCACAAGTCTTGATAGTTTTTGCATGTGGTTTGCATGATTTTACGTTAGGCTAGTTAGGGAAGACTAAGCATTGCAAAATTTTAAAAGAAAAGGAAATAGTGCGCATACTTCCTCTTCGTACTAATCAAATAATTTCATCATCGCGAAATAGTTAGGCATGTGTTTCAATCTCCCATGTGGGACCGATCAGTTTGCATTGCTGATACTTAGGAAATTTAACCCCACCCCCCTCTTTCTCTCTCTCTCGTGTTAGTTGAGATTATTATTCAAATAGGAAAAACGTAAGAACAAGTTGTTAAGAAAGCATAAAATTTGGTTACTTTCCATTTTCTGTGATAAGATTTCCTGTACATCTTATTATTAGCGTTTTCCCACCATACGTTATTGTGTTACGTAGGCCACACCAACCAATTTGTTTACAAACCCAGCCAATTTTCCCACGCGGTCAGTGAATCTGTACCCTAGACACCAAGTCTAAAAATAACTCGACCTTCAGACGCCTACACCCTCCCTCCTCACTGCCCCCCCCCCCTCCCCGGGCATGTCCTATCTATTCCCACTATTTTTCTTTTTTTTTTACTTTGTTTATAATCGGGTTTGCCTCAGTTTTGTTCTCTTATTTATTGTATTTGGGGGTTATCATTATTAGCATCCCAACACTCACTGAGTCTCGAACCTAACTGTATCGGGACTCCCGTAACAGGGAATTTTATTCGAGAAATTAAAAGCCCAACCAATTCTCGCTACAGCCGGCTCAGTCCGTGCAAGGATTCCCAAAACCCTACATCCTAAGAGACGAACCCTAAAACTCCATTCAGGTCCAGGCTAAGTACCCTCCGAACCCTAAACTCCATTCGGGCCAGGGCTACGTGCCCTCCGAACTCTAAAAATCCATTCGGGCTAGGGCAACGTGTCCTCCGAACCCTAAAAACTCCATTTGAGCCAGGGCCACGTGCCCTTCGAACTCTAAAAATCCATTTGGGCCAGGACCAACGCCCGCTGAACCCTAAAAATTCCATTCAGGCCAGGGCAATGCCCTCCGAACCCTGAAACCCCATTCATTCGGGCCAGGGCCAATGCGCCCTCCAAATTCCAAAAGCTCCATCCAGTTCGTTCAGTAAGAACAACCTGCAAAAGTTGTGTATTTGATGTACCCCAGACAACTCCTTCTTACAATTTTTTGGGGGGTTATTTCATTTGAGTGTCCCTTTGAGTCCCCCTCGCCCTCAAAATGTCTACCAGAGCCCAACAAAACGAGGACTTCAAATTTTATATGTCAGCCGGAAACCCATCAACTAACTTGTCTGCGCCCTCCACAGGGGCAGGACAAAAAGATTTTAGCCAAAGCTATTGCACAGCATGCAAGGTGAATTAGCTGCCCTGCCTCATAGCCTTCAGTAACATATTTGTCGAGTTTAGCTCTTGTACTTATCAAATTCCAGTTAGTTAAAACATCAGTCAAATTAGGGTATTTAGTGACTTACAGACACCTTTACGTAATGGAAATTGCTTTGTTTGTAAGCCACAATGCATTCTGTGAGTAACGCAAATTGTTCAGTTCATTCCTCAGTGAGTTATCATATACTTTGTGTGCTGCAGAGATTTAAATGAACAAATTATAATTAAAGATCATTACAGAGAAATATTTAGAGTAACGCAAAGCATTTTTCTGATGACTTCTTGTTGTTAATTGACATTCGCACCTGACTGAAGGTGCGACATGTCAACTTGCGCGGGGAGCTATTATATCTCACAAGAAACCACCATAGAAACACTGTTTTATTGTTTTATCCTTGACCGGGCATCTGCATAGCGCAGGTCGAAGGTAGGGAAAAGAGAGATTGAGGCCCCTCCCTAAAGAACCTTAGCTTCCTTAAGCTACTTTACAACTTTCTCTTTTGGGGCAGAGTGAATTGTGTGGGATTCTTTTGCAGGTACCCCGTCGAGAAGCGACCAGATGTTCAGCACACCTGGACACATGACTCATGGAGGATGACTCCTTCATCGGCCCCCCGCCCCCCCACTTCGTCCCTCGGCCGATGCCTTAAATAGGAACAGACGAAGTTCTTGTTAAAGAGTCCCTATCAGTCATGAATTGCCCTTCAAGTGTTCCCTTTAAGAGCCAGTAATTTTCACTTTTCCTTTGCCTCGTGATACCAATGTTATTCAGATGTCTGTGTTTTAAGTGATTGCCTATCTTTGCTCATTCGAGGCCTTGTGGCACCCTCAGCTCGGCCCCGAATTCCTGAGTATTTCTCCCCCATTTACTGGCTTGTAATACCTGAATCTCTCATTTCAGAGGGACCAATTTGCAGTGGAATATCCTTGGATTGTGCCTTGTGAAAGCCGCACTAACGGATTCCAAGTTCGAGTTCATCAGTAGAAATATCTCTTCACGCCCCCGCAAGCCTGAATGCCGCATTCTTTCATCTTCTGATATTCTTTTTGTGTAAATATACGTAATTTTAATTTAACTCTAACGTGTTTACATACATATTCCTTGTGAGTAGAGCCCTAAGCTCATATGAAAATCCCCCTTTTTCTTGTTTTTTACGAGCACCTAGACCCAAGAAGTTAGATAACAAGGCTAAAGTAATGGTAAGTGTTAATGCCTGGCTCTCAGTAACCGTTTTCCCGAGAAGTTAAGAGGGCATTATGGCTATTAGAATTATGCATATATAAATCATAATATAAATATAATATATATATATATATATATATATATATATATATATATATATATATATATATATATATATATATATATATATATATATATATATATATATATATATATATATATATATATATATATATATATATATATATATATATATATATATATATATATATATATATATATATATATATATATATATATATATATATATATATATATATATGTGTGTGTGTGTGTGTGTGTGTGTATATGCAAGGAATTATATATATATTAAGAGGGCATTATGGCTATATAGAATTAAATATACATACACACACACACACATATATATATATATATATATATATATATATATATATATATATATATATATATATATATATATATATATATATATATATATATATATATATATATATATATATATTATATATTGTCATAAACTGGACTCTTGGCTGGTGAGTAATTGGAACAAAATTTTAATCATGCTGCCAATGAAACCACGAAAGTCCAGCTTGTGAGCAAAAGGAAAAGTTATTTGAAAACTTACCTTAGATTTTCCTGAATTTACAATTGAATGTGGAAGGTCGCCTTATGGGAATTAGAATTCTGTTACAAATTTACAGGGGTTTATTTATAGAGACTTAGCAAGTAAACAATGAGACAACAAAACAACATAATAACCATGGGGCAGATTCATTTATAGGACACATGGAATTATAATGAAATGATTTGGCAACAAACAAGTTGATCATTAATGGCCCTGAGGCCAATGTGCAATACAATCAGTCCAATGATAATAATAACATTTAGTCTTGCCCTGATTACACAAAATAGTCTCCGATAATGCAAATGATGGAACTCCAGGATAGGAAAATAATTCATATGAACATTTTCGGGCCACAACGGAATTTGGTAATGACTGTGACCAGCAATTTTCAGGATTTTGGTGGCAGACGAGATACTGAAGCATGGATTCCGATCGGTCCATGTGTCTCCCCTGAAAGAGACGTTCTAAGTTAGGAACAACGGTACACACTGAAGGACATGTAATCCCTCTTATAAATGGGGATACTCTACACTTAAATGTTGGCCACTACGTAGCACAGCAGATAATTACAATGATACAATCTGGGAATCGTAGCAGCCTAGGCTCTAACAATGAAAACATGATCGCACTCACACAAAGATAAAATTGACACTGATATGGCTTAACCTAAATAGCCCTTAAATTGCACTGGGGGAGGGATAATTGATGGTTATCACGTGATCTTTACTTGAATTCAAGGCACGTAAATGGCGAGATATGGTGATGCAGGCAGGACCTGAACAAAGGAGGATTGCTTTGTGGAGGAAGGAGTTAAAGTTTAAAGAAATGGAATTTTAAGGAGTTTAAGTCAAAGGGGGAAGGGCTGGTATTGACTACTTGCAACGTACGAACGTTTTATGACTGTTGTTGGTGACTTAACAACCGTTCCAGCTGTCCGTCGAAGTCAGTTCAACCAGCGGAGCGGGAAAAAATGCAGCACGTCTGCTACAGATGAAGTCAGAGGAGCGTCTGTCTTTTTCCAAAAACATGGCGTCGAGCTTTTGGGCCACCCGTACCTGCAAGTATGTCAAAAGAACCAGCAAAGAGGGCAGAGGAAAAGCACACTTATCATTAGGTGCCTACAGATTAGAATCCTACCTGGTCCCTAGCGTTAAATGGCCTTTTTGGCCTCCCCCAGACCTACATGCCTCCCCATCACGTGATGGGGGTGAAAAGGGGGGTTTTTATTGTTCTCTGGATCATACGATGTTAGTGGGGGGGAGGGGAGCTAACAGCTACTGTCTGGTTCAAATAGGCTCAGTTTTTTCCAACACCCGCTAATTTCCCGACACGATAGTCAAATGAATAACAGATTATTTCAAAATTAAATAAAGAAATCAAATTTACAGGAGGGAGGGATGTTTATCTTGACAATATATATATATATATATATATATATATATATATATATATATATATATATATATATATATATATATATATATATATATATATATATATATATATATATATATATATATATATATATATATATATATATATATATATATATATATATATATATATATATATATATATAGTGTGTGTGTGTGTGTGTGTGTGTGTGTATTATATATTATATATATATATATATATATATATATATATATATATATATATATATATATATATATATGTCTGCAGTTGTCACTGCATTAACTCAGATGCTGGCTATAACCGAAGGGCTAAAAGGGAAGGTTGGGATTCTTCATAATATAAGCTTCTCGGACGATGATGAATGCCCTGGAAGCTCAGGAACATTATCCGACCTTCGTATCTGCATTCTGTCTGAGTTGCTCACATTTTGAACAAGTTTGCTGTGGGGATTGAATGTTGGAAGGTGGAAGCATTGGCTTCATGTAAGGACATTCTGGACATAGTTGCATTGGGGCTATGGTCTATATGTTGCCCAGTTCTAAAGTCATGAGCAACTGCTTCCTCAAGATTGGTGAAAACAACTCCATTAGGCATTAGGCCACAAGTACCTTTTCTAGAACTTCCGTATGAAATACTGACTCCATTATAATTTAGCATATCGATGAGCTTCTTTCTTGTTTCAGCAAAGACGTGCTGACGTGGATAAGCAAAAGATGTCTCATGTAGCTGGAAAAACAGTTGTACTGTGAGATCTGTGACATGAAAAGATCAGACATCGAAGCGATACCTTGAGTTGGGATTTTAAATCTGCGTAACATTCAACCATGCATGCAAAGAAACACTGATAGTGGAACAACTTGCTCATTGAATCCTTAATGAAATTTAGCGCCGTTATGGCCTACGATTTAACTTTCAAAATGCTTTGCTGATTCTTTTCCCTTTCCTTACGTAGAACTGAGAGATTGAGCTCTTAGGAAAAACTTTTCAAAAGTGTTATAATTGGACTGAATAAAATAAAAAAAAAATGGTTAGTAATGAAACGGGACAGAAACCTTCCTGGAACTTCCTAGGGATGACTGGAGCTTCTTCAAATATATTTAGATATAGAGCTCAAAGTTACATTTCACCTTTTTGGGGTTTATTCGTTCTATATTCGTTTCTCTAACTGTGGTATGATTTTTAACGAGTTCGTTTATTCAGAATAGGAGGTTGATCCTAGGAATGCTCTGAACAGATATTTTGTTCATCACGTTTGGTGTCAAAAGCAGACCTCTTGAAACCTTTCCAAGAACTATCTCCAGGCTAAAAGTTCATTCAGAACAAAGTGAGATTTCATTTCATGTAAGGATTTAGCTACTGTTATTCACATTCTTATCTGAAATCGTCACTGAACTTTAGTATTGCGTTCTCAGAACTTCATGAAGAGAAAATTCTTTATTTCTCTGTAAGTTGTCGGGAGGAAGAGAGGAATGGCTGGGGACACATATCTCTAGGGGTCAGATGGATATTTTTTCTATAATGATAAATCCTACTTTTGTAATGAGTTTGGCATGATACGAAGTCTGTTACTATGAAGCTATTCTCTTAATCTTATAATGCAATATTGTTTTGAGACGTTTGTAAAAAAATTACCGTATTAGTCCGAATTATGAATAATAAATAATATTTTCGTGCAAATCTGTTGTAACACTGAATTATAAATATACATGAATGCGCATAATGTGCTAATTCTGGCAAACAGAAACACCTCGACAGAATAATATACAAAAGTGCAGTAGCAGACTGTTTTATCATTATGTTATTACTATGCACAAACTCTTCCCAAAAACACCAGATGATGCTCATTTGGGATTTTGATGGAAATTGTTTGTAACTTTGGATAACGCATATTGCAAATGTCAATTACCAGGGGAATTATGCCATCAGCGACGATCTCATTTATGAATATTAGATCGTCCTGGTCATGTTAGAGCCTTTGTTGTTTACTCGTCATGGAAAAACATTCCGGTGCTTCCACTGGCACTTATGATACAGTTTTAAATAAATGGCACATATTACGAAGGTTTACGTCACTGCCACAATTTACGCCATTCTATCTCATCAGATTCAGATAACATGCCATTTACGTGATGGGATCACCTGAGTAAGAGGGTGTCATAAAGACAGGTGCAGTAATTATTAAATCATAATTTTTCATCTCTACATATGCTTACATGTACGGTACATCGTTTGATAATAAAAATGGTGCTTTTCATGTTACAGTCAACGGTGCTAGTTTGCAATAAGCACTCCAGTTTTTCTTCATAGTTCTAATTTGTCTGGGCTAATGAATTTCTCTTTCACATGAAGCCTCTTTGTGATGACCCGATGACTCTCAAGCAATTTTGCGCTTTGTTCTCAGCAACTTCTCGAACTTACTCTTTACTCCTTTATTTCATATGTATGTGTGTGCACATAGAATCTCATGGTCATCTTTTAACCAGATAGGTATATAATTGTAAGAACTACAGTGCCCTCTTATCTTCTCTAATTCTTCACACTTTTTGCTACGCTTGTCATGAAAATGCCTGAGATCCAAACGCAAAAATATGAAGCAATTCTGATTTCCGAAGAAGGATTCGAATCCGCATCCAGAGTATCAGAACGAGGTCACGTTGTCGACCTGACAACGAGAACGATTCAGATATAGTTATTAAAGCTGGAATAGCCCAGTCACCACAATTGTATCCAAGTGGGCAATCGTTATATATATATATATATATATATATATATATATATATATATATATATATATATATATATATATATATATATATATATATATATATATATATATATATATATATATATATTATATATATATATTTATATATATATATATATATATATATATATATATATATATATATATATATATATATATATAATCATATACAAATGTATATATATATCAGGAATATCTCCGAAGGAGAATTATCACCAAAGGGGAATTTATATAAGTGATAAATATCGGAACCCATATGACATTCAGCGACTCCAGTGGACGTTATACTACGCCATCAAGTGAGGTATAAGTCATTAGTCTGCTGTACTGTTTTTTCCCGTTGTGAGCGGGGAAATTATAGCCTCGGCAATGATAGCCTCGGCAATGACCATGATAGTTCGTTGGTACATTTGGAACACACAGCTCTTATTATACTCGGTAATGACTTATATCTTGATAGTGGTAACGTCCACTATAGGGTTCATGTCCCGATGGGTTATCATTATCACTTATATAAATTCCCCTTCGTGATGATAATTCTCCTTTCGGAGATATTCCTAGGTATGAATTTTATGATAAACGACATTTATAGCTTCATGATTGTATATAAATCACAGTGTGATAAAAATATTTTATATATATATATATATATATATATATATATATATATATATATATATATATATATATATATATATATATATATATATATATATATATATATATATATATATATATATATATATATATATATATATATATATATATATATATATATATATATATATATATATATATATATATATATATATATATATATATATATATATATATATATATATATATATATATATATATATATATATATATATATATATATATATATATATATATATATATATATATATATATATATATATATATATATATATATATATATATATATATATATATATATATATATATATATATATATATATATATATATATATATATATATATATATATATATATATATATATATATATATATATATATATATATATATATATATATATATATATATATATATATATATATATATATATATATATATATATATATATATATATATATATATATGTATATATATATATATATATATATATATATATATATATATATATATATATATATATATATATATATATATAAGCCATTCTCAATCTTTTTATCACGCCATTACTGTGTCATCTTATATCAGATCATGAAATCTTCCTAAAACCCCCAAAAGTTCGTTGGGATTTAGCGTCACCTTACCTTGGACCGATTGGCTCATAGGCCTAAGGAGAAGTGCCAGGGGCCAATCATGTCCAGTAGAGAAGAAAGGGGAATTTATACAAGGTGGGAGGAAGATGAGGCGTCCTTTTGGGCAGAGAACCTCACTGCAGTTCCCCCTCAGTCTCTCTCTCTCGGTTTTACGGTAAATTTTAGTTTGCTTAGATACTTGGGCCCTTGTGTAAGTTTTAGATAATACAGATCATTGTTAAATTTACACCCCTGTGTCTTATTTAAGAATGTCCCACAGTACTGCAGCCGGACCAGTGTAAGTGAACCCGACTAGAGGTCGGGGTCAGTTTCTGGTGTCAGGTGTGGGGTCCTGCTGCGAAGCACTAATTAATAGTAAATATAGCAAACTGTGGGTCTGCGATCGTGCTAATGCAATATCTGTAGAGTGATATTAAATTGAGAACAATGGTGTATAATACAAGAAGCAAGGGATTCCACAGGGGAAACGGCGATGAACAAGAGGAGAGAGACGGTGGGGCAGTAGAAGTTAGTCTGAGAAGGGTTGGGGAGAATAGCAAAAGGAATGCAGCAAGTGACCTTGCCCTTTTGAGGGCATTCCTGGAGTGGAATCGGCAAGGGGGTGGGAACCCGATGAACGTGAGTGAAAAGGACAGTAGTACGCCATCGGGAATTCCGAACAGCGATAGTGCAAATAATGGTTCTACGTCGGCGGGGAACTGTAGTAGCGGGAATGGAATGATCGTTTCCGCTCCCTCCGGGATTGCAATGCAACCTCCGGCGCTGGCCGGCGTGGTGCCTCGCAGTTTGGTGATGAAACTTCCCATCCCGGCATCACACATCCTCGACTTCGATAACTTGACGCCAAAAGAGGGCTTCGTTTCGATCGAAGCCTTCATTAACAGTGTCGAAGAGGCCACTAGCGATTGGACCGATGCCCAAAAAATTGCACAAACCATCACGAAGATGACCGGGTCCGCAGCCAGGATGATGAGGTCATGGAAAAACAGACCTAAAGATTGGCCACCGTTCAGACAAAGCCTTATAACATGCTTCACCCTTCAAGAACAGACCGGGCGAGCGCTATGGGCCCGCTATTCTCCAGCATTACGAGCGGGGGAGGGCATTGCCGAGTACATCGCCAGACTGTCGGCCAACTATGAAAGTTTGGCCTCGGACGCAGAGCAGACAGAGGAGGGCAGTGAGAATTTCTGCAGACAGATGTTGATAACTCTCCCCCCCTCAGTATCTGCAGTGCTGGTCAGCTCTGGGAAGCCCTTGGCGGCTACGGTTGGTGCAGCCCAGTTGGCATTAGAGATGGAGAGACGGCTGCAAGCAGAGAGGATGGCGATGTCCTACCCCCCACCCATCGTCGCCTCCGCCAACCAGTCCATGACACAACAGCGCGCTCTTCCAGCCCCAACCAACCCGAGCGGAGTTGGCCCCAGTGCCAAGCGACCAAGGGGGGCCAGGGGAAGGGGGAGCGTGGGTGCGGCAGGGAAACTCTGCTGGCAGTGTGGGAAAAAGGGCCACATGCGTGCCCAATGCCCTTTGTATGGTCAAAGGCATTGTTTCCGATGTGGTGCCACAGACCATCTAGTCAGCGAGTGTCCAAAAAACGGCGTCGCTTCAAACAGCGCGCTCCCTCCCCCGAGAGGAAGGGGAAGGGGAGGAGGAAGTGTACTCGCAGGCCTCTTCCCTCCGGCACCCCAAGGTCCAGTTGCGGCAGGGACCGCAAAACAAGGAGAAGGCCTAGTGGGAGTAGTGCCACCCACGGCCAGCGTGTAGGTGGGAGTCTTCCCCCGCCAGTGAAAGCTCCCTCTGCCTAAGGGGTGTGTGTACCTGTGGAGGGAACAGAGCAAACGTCCTCCACCCCGTCTCCCTCTCTCGAGAGTGGAGATTCAGTTCCTGTTCTTGAAGTGGGGATTGGAACAGGGACATACCGTGCCTTGTTAGACAGCGGAACTTGTGTGTCCCTGATTGAGGAGCGTTTAGTGACAGGTGCTATTACAGTGTCGAAGGGATGTCTGTTGTTGAACACTGCAAGTGGCCATCAGATAAGGATCCGGCGCATTGTCAACCAGCAGATTTTCCTAGGTGGCCGAGTCTTGACTCACAAATTCCATGTTGTACCGACGACTCACATGGAAGGAATTCCCGTTATTCTGGGAATTGGCTTCGTGCGAGAGCACGAGGTGGCTCTCTATGGGGTCAACGGAGGGGGAGTGGAACTGTCGATGCCAGTGGGAACCGGGCAGTACCAAAAACTTTCCGTCTTGGGTGAGAGGAGACGGTGTGTCAAGGTGGCCTGGGCATTCAAGGGGGACACAGGAGTGGTACCTGCTAGCCCGGAGGTGGGGGAGGTTATTCCTCCCTCCCATCTCTATTCCCTTCCTGTCGTCCCAGCACGAAAGTTAGAAGAAGGTACACTTGTATATATTAATCCCCATAAAATGTGGGCAGACTTCGTGCTGCCATGAGTTGCTACCATCGTCGACGGGAAGGCGAATGTACCTTTTATCAATTTAAATAGTAGTAGGTTAGAATTAAGTAGTGAGTCTCTTTGTGATTTAGAAGTATGTACCCTTGTAACAGCCGATAACACAGTGTCGGCCCTGACTACATAGAGTCAATGTCGCGGCGAACCACGGCTTAGAAGGCTACTGCAAACAGCTGCCAAAGCAACCCCTTTAAATTACGGCAGACGTGTAGTAGACATAATTGGGGAATACCAAGATGTGATTGCAACTGGAGACGAGCCCCCCAGGAGAATTGATAAGTTACCCTTTAGAATAGAGACGGGAGATCACCCTCCCATTCGCACAAAGCCTTATAGAACTCCTGCATGTCATGAGCAAGTAATCGATGAAACAATCAGTCAATTGCAAAATCAGGGTATTATTCAGGAAAGCGAATCTCCTTGGGTATCCCCAATCGTTTTAGTTAAGAAGAAAGATGGCTCTCTCAGGTTGTGTGTTGATTATAGGCGACTGAATGCCATTACGAAAGATAAAGCTTATCCATTGCCCTCGATCGAGGAACTTTTGCTTAAAGTAGGGGAGAGTAAATTTTTCACCACGCTGGATCTCAAGTCGGGCTACCATCAAATTCCCTTAGATGACAAGTAAAGAGAAAATGGCCTTTATAGCGAATAATCGGCTATTTGAATATAATTTCCTTCCTTTTGGATTAAAGAATGCTCTGGCCCATTTTTCTCGAGTAATGATGTCAGTTTTAGCTTCCATATTAGGCCGTGGAGTTTTTGTATACCTGGACGATATCATTGTAATCGGTGCCACAGTAGAGGAGCACATGGCTAACTTGTTAGAGGTTTTAGCAGTGTTAAGGCTTCATGGCATGAAAATTAACCTAGATAAATGCCAAATTTTTCAGGCCGAAGTGGAATTTCTTGGGCACATCATAACTTCAGAAGGCCTTAAGCCTTGTGCCGATAAGGTTTTAGCAATTAAAGAATTTCCGCAGCCTAAACATGCGAAGGATGTAGTCAGCTTCCTCGGACTCGCGGGATATTACCGTAAATTCATTAGGAACTTTGGCCAGATAGCAAGACCGTTAGATGCATTAAGGAAGCGACCTGATTTCCAGTGGGGTGAGAAGGAACAAGATGCTTTTCAGAAATTAAAAGATGCCCTTGTGAGCGACGAACTCTTGGTTTATCCGAGGTTCGAGGGTCCATTTATTGTGACTACAGATGCGAGTGATATCGCAATCGGAGGAGTAATATCTCAGATAGACGATGAAGGTAATGAGAGACCAGTTTGTTTTGCATCACGAGCATTAAAAGGGGCAGAGAGAAATTATAGTACTTTCGATCGAGAGGCTTTGGCAGTCCTGTGGTTGCTGGAGAGACACCGCTATTTTTTGCTGGGACATAAAGTAAAGATTTTCACAGATCACAGACCGCTAACGCACCTATTTAAGAAGAGCGAAATTTCTAACCACCAAGTTCGTTGGCTCGAGCGAATTTTAGAGTTTGATATCCTAAAAATAGAGCATATTCCAGGCAAAAGTAATAGGGTGGCGGATGCTCTCTCCAGGAACGTCACAGGAGTAACAACACACGCTGCAAAGCGCAAGGAAGAACGACAAAAGAAACCTCGTAACGTGGGTGGCACCGGCGATGCCGGTACTGGTGCCAGCAGCGTTACGACAAATGCGGGAGCGCGGAGCATAGAAAACGGTAATCTCGTGGGCACTCACAGATGAGTGGGAGTGGCCGGGGTGACAGCAGGATGAATGCAGGCGGAACTCCGACTGGGGAAGTTCAGAGTAAATGCCCAGAGATTGAAAGTGTGGTTGATTTTTGTGGGTGGAGTGTGCGAGAGCTGGTTGAGAGTCAGGGTTCTGAAGCCTGGATTAACCAAATCAAGGCCTGTGTGAGAGGTGAGAGCAGCGAATTCCCGAGTTCTTTGCATTTGCGGAAGGATGTGCTCTTCATTGAAGGGGACGTCTTGTTTTGCAGATATGAGAAAAGGCCCGGTGATATCCAAGGCCGAGTCGTACTTCCTCGAGCTTTAATAGAGAGAGCCATGCACATGATCCATGTAAGCCCTTATGCTGGGCATGTAGATATAGAGAGATCCCTTAGAAGAGCCCGTGAGCACTTCTTTTGGGTTAGCATGTGAAAGGACATAACTAGATTTGTAAGAAGTTGTCATGTGTGTAATACAATGAAAAGTCACAGACATGTGGTCCAGAAGGCCCGATTGTGGCCTGTGGTACCTGTGAAGTGGGATAGAGTGCATATGGATGTGGTTGGACCATTGCCTTCTGTGCAAGGGCAACCCAAATACATTTGTGTGTTCGCAGATGCGTTCACACGTTTCACACACGTGTGTGCGATGGAAAATAAGACGGCAGGTGAAGTGGCCAAGGCGTTATGTTCCCTCGTGTGTCGGTTCGGGTGTCCCAGGATGTTGGTCAGTGACAATGGACGCGAATTCATCAATGAAGTGATCCGTGAGTTTACGACTCTAATGCAAATAAGGCATGTCACCATCGCGGCTTATCGGCTGTCAGCCAATGGGCTAGTTGAGTCCCATAATTGTGAAGTGATCAATATCTTAAGATATCTAATTGAGGATCACCCGACTTCGTGGCCGTCCCTGTTGCCGACGGCTGAGCTGGCTATTAACACAGCTTATAACAGCTCGATTAGGGACACCCCTTACTTCCTGATGTTCGGGCAGGATATTTGATTACCGTACTCGATGGTCTTGGACCCCCAACAGATCCCACTCTATACAGTAGAACAGTACTGGGTTTGGTTGTGTAACATGACCCGACAAGTGTTCCAAACAACCCAGCGACTGCTGTTGAGGGCCAATGAAAAGTATTGGGTGCAGTACGATAAACGCTTCCGCACACATGATTCCCCAATCCAGGTAGGGGATAGAATCTACCTGAGGAGACAGCAACTGCCGAAGCACAAGCTCGAACCAGCCTATATGGGACCATATCGTGTGAAAGAGATCAAACACACCACTGCGGTCATTCAGCACATCCGCACCAGGGCCATGAGCGAGCAACACCTGTCACACCTGCGTGCGGTGCTTGAGGACAGCCTAGTGTTCCACACCAACCAACCGGTACCTCCCTACCCGGGACTGGCTGGGTATTTGGGAGAAGAGCCAGTGGAACCCGCAAGCATGCAGGTGGAGCCATGCTGACCGAGCAGGTGCGTGCTCACGAGTCCGTGTCAAAGTGAATGAGAAGGGTCAGTGATCAAAATTTGTAATTGTCGTCCCATGTCCTTACCTTGGAATCAGAGATATACGAAGCGTTTTAATGTTATGATGTTCTTGTTTTATGTTTTTGATTTTCCAATTATTTTGAGTGTCCACATCATTTTCTGTGTGCCATATTTCAGTGTCTAATTTTTTTTTAATCATGGTTGTATTAATTTCGTTGTTGTAACGTTCCTTGTTATGCTTTTATTTTTTGTTGTCGTTGTTCCTTATTTTGTGTTTAATAATATACCAACCTAAGTGTCGCATTTTCTGTAAGATTTCTTTTTTTTTATTATTGTTTTGTGTAGTTGTCTTAAAGGTGAATTGTTGCCATGAAGTATGTTTTTTTTGCTTTGTTAAAAATTTCACTGCTTTTTATTATGTTGTTGTGCCTAAATTGCCAAATTATTGTTTTGTGGTGTTCACTTCTTTCAGGAAAACTTTGTACATTCGCGGGATACGATGTGATTAAAAATGTGATGACCACCATTTTTTTTTTATGTTGAGATAGTGCAGGACTTGATCTTTTAAAACTTTCATTTTTTGGGGGTATTGATCTGTTTCCAGGAAAGGGTAAGGTTTGTTGGGCGATTTCGTAGAAAAAGAAAATAAAATAATAAAATAATACATAAATAAATGAATGAGTAAGTAAAAGATAAAAATAATATACAATTTTTTTGTGTTGGTTGTAAGACGTGTTCCATTCACTTGTAATTTTGGTTTGTACACGCGTCAGCTGGCCCCCTTAGAGATAGTTAGGTAATTTTAATTAGTTAAGTCAGTAACCGTGAGGGACGAGGCTCGTGGCGGGATCCGGGTGTGGAGGGGTAGACGCACCTTTGCGGGGACGCAAAGGACTTGGGAGGGAGTGCTAAGCCATTCTCAGTCTTCGTGAAACTTCCCCAGTATCCTGATGCAGTCGTAGGACGCCATTACAAGACGGGTCAACGTTCATCTTCTCTCAGACAGAGGAAATCTTCCTCCCCCCAGAAACCCCCCCAAAAGTTCGTTGGGATTTAGCATCACCTTACCTGGCACCGATTTGCTGATAGGCCTAAGGAGAAGTACCAGGGCCAATCGTGTCCAGTAGAGAAGAAATCGGTGGTTGTGAGGTATTACAAGGTGGGAGGAAGATGCCCAAAGAAGGCGTCCCTTTGGGCAGAGCGTTTTTGTCGCGTTTAGGGGAAAGACGAACCTTCCCTCACTGCATCCGCCGGGTTCCCCCTCAGTCTCTCTTTCTCGGTTTTACGGTAAATTTTAGTTTGCTTAGATACTTGGGCCCTTGTGTAAGTTTTAGATAATACAGATCATTTACACCCCTGTGTCTTATTTAAGCATGTCCCACAGTACTGCAGCCAGACCAGTGTAAGTCAACCCAACGAGTCGTCATATATATATATATATATATATATATATATATATATATATATATATATATATATATATATATATATATATATATATATATATATATATATATATATATATATATATATATATATATATATATATATATATATATATATATATATATATATATATATATATATATATATATATATATATATATATATATATATATATATATATATATATATATATATATATATATATATATATATATATATATATATATATATATATATATATATATATATATATATATGTATATATATATATATGTGTGTGTGTGTGTGTGTGTGTGGGTGTGTGTGTGTAAGGGTTTTTAGCACCTCATTTATTGTTTTCTTTCCTGGGACAATTGGAATGCTTGTTCCGGTCGTTTCTCAGTAAGGTCGTTTCACCTCGTGCTTTATGGCAGAGGTGGAGGTGAAGTGACGACCAACGGCACCGTGTCTGACTGCTTCAGTCAGTAATGGTACAGAGACCTGAACAGGTCATAAACAGCATGGGGGTTCTGATCAGTCACGTTTGGAGTCCATAATAGCTACTTAGTTTGGGACATGGGACCTGCAGGGTTAAGGATGCGCATCATGTTCAGCAGAGCCAGTTTCGTCTGGGGAAGCCGTTTCGTCTGTGTTATGTTGAGGACCATGGCTTCTGATTTGCAGCTTCGTCTGTGTTCTCCTGAACGGCAGCTTTGTCTGCATTGTGTGTACAGCTTCAGCTGGGTAAATGTCTTCAGGAGGTATGCTTAGTGGTTCCTCTTTTGTGTCATCTCTGCAAGTTGCCACCGTTTCCTGGGTGTGGAGTGTCCTGCAGCACTTACTGCATAGGGTTTTCGAGCCTAAGGTTTTCTCCAGGTTTTTTTGTAAATGTCAGTAGTACTTGGGGAATTGATGATGCTGTGTTTTTGTGGCATAATAACGTGTTAACCCTGATTTTTATTTTTGTGGTCCCTTTTTGTTAATATGTCTTTTTGACAAGGGTATTCTATAATCATAACCATTTATGTTGTCCCTTACTAATTGTATTTATTTGTATTTGCAAACTGCCCATATTGAGGCTACTGTAATATTTGTAATGGTATTTATGTGAAGTTTTCATTTACTGACCTTGTAAGTGAATTAATTCTTGTTTCTCCTGCTTATAAGGAATGTTTATTTTTGGTTAATGATGTACTGACTTAGTAATGGTTTTTCTTATTAATGATTGTTATGTTGATTGTTTGCTTTTTCCTTGTCTGATAACTTTCAGATCGAATTTATGATTGTTTTTGCTTAAACGTTTTTGTTGTGCCACTGATTTTTAATTTGTAAATATTGTATTTAAGCAACTGTAAATTTTGCATAGAATAAATTAGTCTTAAGGTCTCCGTTTTGTGTTACTTAGTAGTGGAGCGGGTAACTACAAAAAAATAGGGGAAAAGTGCAAATGGCGATACAAGCATGAATCCTGGCTCAACTATTCTTCTTGTCCCTTGGTCTCATTATCAACCTCTGACCACACAAAATTTTGCCATTTTCCAAGATGGCCGACAGGTTTTCTAAATGGCGCCCCTGTGGATATTTGAATATTGGTATTTAATTGATTGATCACATTCAAATCCTTAAGTCACTCCCAGTTCATATTAAAATATTAAAAACAAGCCTTTATATATGTAGATACATCATTTCTCTGCATAGAAATATCCAAAATGGCTGTTACTACTGTATATCAAAAATGTCTGCCAAAATGCCAAAAATTGGTACTTAAGCTCATGTACGAGGCTAAAGGTCGGGTAATACATGGATTTGGGGTAACTTCAGCCTGATCAGTTAATCCCCAGAAATCAATTAATCCCCAGTTAATTAATTTTCATCCTCATTTACAAAAAAAATGAGTAATAAGCTTAATGTAAAAGTGTAATAGTCTAGTGTCAGTGTACTACCAGGGCACACTGGTTGACACTATAGCTGTGAAACTCAGCATGGGGTTCAGTGCTAGCTAATGGCAGAGATTTGTTATTAGTTTCCCAAATGCTGTTTAGCTAGCCCCACAAAGTTAAACAGCTGCACCTGAATTGACAGGATGTGCCAGCGTGGGAGAGCTGAGTCAAGGAAGATGGGGCTTTAGTCTTCTAGATGGTGTACAAATCACATGGAAATTAAATAGCATTGGATGAATGATCGGGCTAGGGGTAGGATTATGACATATCTGAGCCTAGTTGTATCCCTTATCTGAAAGTGCATATATGTTATATAGGTGGTAAAAGGATAAACCCTCGGCCTATAGAACAAAAGCAATGGCAGGACAATATCGGAAGTCAATGTCTTACCTGAAGGGAGATAGTACGACTAACTGGAAGCTTTGTTGCTTGTGCCAAGGGGATACACATGAAAGACTAGTTGATGCATCTGGTGCTGGCTATGTTACCCTTGCTACAAACATTCCTGAATTCTGTAAGTTAAACACAATGCCTATACCATTTCATCCCAAAAGGCTTGATGAAGGTAATGGAATTCTGCAGACCTTTGAAAATAACAAAGCAACATATCATGAATCATATATGCTGAAGTTCAAAACAACAAAACTAGAAAGGAAAAGGAAGTCATTGTGTAAGACAAAAGAAAATGATGCCCCATCAGCAAAATTCACACGTAGTAGCCAGAAGGCAGATGAAGAAGATGCAGAAGAATCTAAGACTGAGAAAGAAGGAATATGTTTTATTTGTGACCAACCAGCACCAATCAAAGATTTACGATTGACCATGACATTGCCTTTACATGAAAGGATGCAACAATGTGCCACCAACCTACTAGATGAGAAACTTCTGGCCAAGCTTAGTGCTGGAGATATTGTTTCTCAGGACCATATGTATCACCCATCTTGTCTGACAGGTGTGTACAACAGAGAAAGGGCTTGGCTAAATTCCCAGAAAATTGGAGATGATTATGTGCAGTACAGACAAGAGGCATGTGCCCATGCTTCTGCTGAGCTTCAGATGTACATAAGAGACAAGCAGTTGACTACAGATGGGTGCTGCTATTTTACAATGGTAGAACTTTATGATCTGTACAAACAAAGACTGGAACAGCTAAATATTGATGCCTCCTTTGTGCACCGAACACGGTTGAAAGAACAGGCACTTGCCCGCATCCCAGAACTGGAGGACTTTAAAAAGGGAAGAGAAATTTGGTTTGCCTACCAAAGGAAACCTAGCCACGGCATGTGACTACAATGATGCACTAATTGTAACCGAAGCAGCTAAGATATTGAGGAAACAAATGCTTGAACATGAGATAGAATTTGATGGAACCTTAACAGCAGACACTAGAAGAGAATCTGTGCCACCAAGTTTGCTGGAATTTGTAAGTGTGCTACAAAACAGTGGCGATATAAAATCCCAACTTAAATATGGAGCTTCATCTACTGATCTAGCTTTAGCACAACTTTTGCACTTCAACTGTCGAAAGAATCCAGCATCTTCAACATTCTCCAGACATTCCAAATCAAGAGAACCTCCGTTTGCCAGTATATATTGGTCTCCTGGTCTTTGCAAAAACCAGGAAGCATCAATTAACTGATACATTCCATCACCATGGAATCAGCATCAGCTATGATAGGGTTCTGGAATTGACTAAAGGGTTAGGAGAAGCAGTTGTAACAAGGGAGGAAGAAGTAGTTTGTCCCACTACACTAAGAAAAGGGCTCTTTACAACTTGTACTGTTGACAATGTGGACCATAATCCAAGTGCCACAACTGCACAAACATCCTTCCATGGGACAGGCATATCTTTGTTTCAGCATCCGAGCACTGATGAAAAGGGTGAGGACAGAAACTTGGCCCAAATCATCCAAAGCGGAGCAAAGTAAAAAAAAAGTACCTTCTCTTCCTGAATATTACACAAATGTACCTCCTGCTCACTTTAAACATGAGAATCCCCTCCCTTCATCCAGTGGAAGTGCAGGACACTTTCAAAGCATCTTCCTCTTGAGTATGAACAGCTTGAGAAAGTCAGTCTGTTGTACAGGAGTGAAAATGCTGTGTCCACATCTTGGGCAGCACATCACGCTTCTCAGAAGCGACAAGCCCCATTTGAAATTAGCTTGTCATCAATGTTGCCCCATTTTCAAGAAGCAGGTCATTCAGTTGCAATGATAAAACATGCCATGGATATTGCAAGAGCAACCACACAGTTTCTCAATCCTGGCCAAACCCCAGTTCTAGCAGTTGATCAGCCACTATTTACAATTGCTAAGCAAATCCAATGGGATTGGCCATTGCAGTATGGTGATATGGTTATTATGTTTGGAGGGCTGCATATAGAAATGGCAGCATTCAAAATTCTGGGTGATCTCTTGAAAGACAGTGGTTGGACCGGTGCTCTTGCAGAAGCAGAAATAGCTACTCCTGGAACAGCAGATTCATTTATTTCTGCTTTGCATTTGAAGAAGACATGTCTAGCCCATCAGGTGACAGCCTGCAGTTTATATCAGCTGCACGAAGCTGCCTATATGGCATATATCCAGGAAGCAGAAAAAGAAACTGAGCTAAACTGTGAAAGCTGGATCAGAAAACGAGAATCAGAACTTCTAGTGTTTGTTTTCATCAGGTCATACTGAGAGTCTAATTTCCAATTGTACAAAGATGTGCTGCAGGAACTCATTCCTTTCTTCTTTGCCCTTGACCATGTACATTTTGCCAGGTGGTTTTCAATTCATTTGAGGGACATGGAGGCTCTCCAAAATGACACATTTGACGAATTCACAAAGGGAAATTTCACTGTCCACAAAACCACTCGGCCTTTTTCCTCAATGGCTATAGACCAAGCACACGAGCAGAATAATACTCATGTGAAGGGAGATGGGGGAGCCGTTGGCCTATTTGAAAATGAAGATGCTCTCAGAAGGTGGGCAGTGGCTGGTCCTGAAGTAAGCCGCCTGATCGTTGAGTTTGAGACTAGAAGTGATGCCGATCCAAAATCTGAGGGTAAGCATCATGATTAGACTGAAACTATGCAGAAAAGGTTTCTTGAAATGGTTGAAAATCTGACAAAAGTAATCAAAGAAACGGGCAACCCTTTTGAGGAAGATTCAGTGGATCTGATTGTGCTAGACAGTCATGAAATTGTAATATAAGGATATAATTAGAAATTCTGAATAAAGGGACAAAGAGAGAGAAACCTTTCAGTGATAGACATTGATAGATAGAGAAAGATTTTAAGAAACGAACAGAGAGGGAGAAAAAAAAAATAGAGAGACGACCAGAGAAAAAGGAATAAGTTTGGAGTTTTGACTGTAATTTCATGACAAAGCTAGACTTGAATGCTTACTCGCCTTGTATCGAGGCCAACAAAGGTGTTGTGTTTTAAACGTCTGGGCTCAGTGATGTTTTGGAACATAAAGCAAAACACAAAGTGTGTCGTGGTTACGAAGCCATTATGACTGCTCTTAATCGAGTTCGTAATCACGAGGAATTCATAACAAAAACTCATGGTTAACTTAGTGGGATAAATAGCCACCGGAAATTATAAGTTCCGGTGACTTCAAAGCAACCCCTTTTTGAAGGCAGTGCTTTTTCCAGAAGTCCACCCAAAATGGGCTGTCTTTAGATTAACCTAACCAATTAAGCATCTACAGGGCCAGACCAAAACCAAGATTCTGCCTACAGAGGGGTGGGACAAAAACTTCCAAAATTACTTATGAAGTCCAGTAGAGAAGCAGAGAAGAAGGGAGAGAAGAAAGGACAGCAGAGTGGGTAGCAGAGAAGCAGAGAAGCCTCACTAACTGTGGGTTGATAGAAGAAGACAGACTCACATTTGACACTCACTATAACTTCGCACTGCAATTCATTTGTATACTACTGTAACTTTATTATTGTGTTAATGAAGTAAAGAAAACTACATTGTATTTTCGTCAAACCTCCTGAACTAAGAACACGCTACTACATAACAAAGCCAAAACGATGAGCATCTCTAAAGAAAGTAATCCTCTTAACTTGACAACGAATAACAGAATGAAGAATAAATAAATAAAAGAAAAGACATCACAAAATTATGGACAGCAGAGTTAGTGAATCCTTGAGATCTATGAAGGGCCTTGGACAGACACAATTCACAAACTTTATTGAGAGGCTCAAGACACCCAGCAAATTCTATGAACCAGTACACAAGAACAAAATTCTATTGTTCAGTCGCAAGATGTCCACTATAGAATCCAAGGGCAAACAGTCACTGAAAACCATAAAGGATGATTGTAATCTATTGTCACACCTCTTCATGATAGTGTGATTTAAATGAATTCTTTCAACATGAAAATCAAAATTGCCCACCATCACTGGCACAGAATGGACAGATGCATCAGGGCACCAAGTCACAGCTGCTGCCTCTACTAGAACAGCATGCATCAGACATCCCTGACAAAGAGCCTACCACTGATGTTATCATAATGGATGGTGCAGCTCTTATAAATGCTCTGAGACCAACCAAGGGGTCTACATTTGAGTCTTATGCTAAAGAAGAAGTCCTATCCAAGATTCAGAAGCACATACAGAAATACAAGCAAACACACATTGTATTTGATGTGTATAGGACAGACAGTATGAAAGCACAAACAAGACAAAAAAGAGGCACAGGAGTTTGCCGGAGAGTAATTAGCACAGCGAAAGCTCCTGGCAATTGGGCCAGCTTCCTCAGGAATGATCACGACAAAACTGAACTATTTGTATATTTGGCAGACACAATCATTTCATCTCAAGCAGATGATATGTCATGCATAATTGTCACTAAAGGGGATGCTGCACTTTGTAGCAAAACTGAACAAGACACTGCTGACCTACAAGGCTGCACTCACAAAGAGACAGATACTAGAGTCCTTCTGTATGCTTCATATGCTGCAAAGCATGAAGATATCCTAAGTGCAATCATATGTAGTACAGACACTGACATTGTCATCATAGCAGAATCTAGCATAGAAAAAACTGGTTTGGACAAACTATGGATTAAATTTAGTAGAGGAAAAGACATGAGGTGGAGACCTATCCATGAAATTGCAGCAGCCATGGGACCAAAAGCCTCAGCCCCTCCCTTTTTCTATGCATTTAGCAGGTGTGACAATGTGTCTGCCTTTCATGGAAAGGGAAAGAAGTCTGCATGGCAAACATGGACTGTGTTTCAGCGTGCCACACCCACCTTCGCCAAACTAAGTTCAACACCAGCAGCTGTAGAAGATGAAGACCTGCAAATTATTGAAGAGTTCGTGGTGCTAATGTACGACAGAAGCAGTTCGTACAAAAATGTAAATGAGGCTAGACTTGATCTCTTTGCAAGAAAGCAAAGAGCTTATGATTGCATTCCCCCTTCAAGGGCTGCTCTTAGAGAGCATTGCAAGAGAGCTGCCTTTCAAGCAGGGCACATTTGGTGCCAGTCTTTAGTGTCATCCAGTTTTGCCCAGTCCAAGACACTGGGGATGGTAATAGATTGATGGCACCTGGTTTCCGTATTGGACAGATTTGCCAATAGTAGCAAAATCTTGCCAAGAACTGAATAAGTGTGGCTGCAAAAAGGAATGCCATGGCAGGTGCAAGTGCTACAAATCTGGACTTAGCTGCACAGCTCTCTGCAGCTGCACTTGCTAAAACTAATTGATACACAAAACATTGGTTTCTCTCAGGAGATACATACTTTTTTATCTTTGGCGACCATTTTGGAAATATGGTGTTCATATGGTGACCATATCAGAAAGATGGGTTCACCTTATCTCTTCATGACAGTAAGAATACCAAAATACAAATTCTCAATCATTATATGGACGGTATGCAACTTTTATAGGCTTATGAAATGAAAATATTTGAAATGTACAGCCAATTTGCCGCCATTTTGGAAAAGTGTCAGCCATCTTGGAAATAGCCAAATATTGAGGTGGCCGCAGGTTAATTTTGATTTGTGGGGATAATAATAGTTCTCATGCCAAATCAGTTGTTGCATCACCATTTGCACTTTTTTCCCATTATCCCGCTCCACTATAGCTCTACCCACCTTTGTCTGCCTCAGTTGCTGCCAGATTTTCTCAGTCCTGATCTTTTTTTTTTTTTATTAATTTTTTGTTAGAGGACCTGGCCAACCCAAAAGGGGTTTATATATATATACTTATATATATATATATATATATATATATATATATATATATATATATATATATATATATATATATATATATATATATATATATATATATATATATATATATATATATATATATATATATATATATATAGTCAGTATGTGATCCTTTTTCATTATGATTAAATTTACTTTTTATTTAATTTGTTAAACCTAGTCTTGTAAGTTTCACTTGTCATGGACCTCCTCTTGAGTATAACAATTGTTTGCTTGTTATTAATGTTTGTGTTTACTTTTCAAGGAGGTTGTGTGTGTGTGGTCCCTCCCCTGTGGTTTAGGGGGGTGACTTCGTAGCTTCTGTTCGGAGAACAGGGAATTGTTCTCTGGACCTTTTGCTATTCAGAACCTTTTTGCCTGGCTTGGTGGATGAAGGATATTACCGTGACTTGCTTCTTGGTGGTTGCAGCCTCTGCTGGTGGATTTCCCTTATCTTCAGAACTTGAAGAATTATGCTGCAGTACTGATATTTTCAAATTAGAAGACCTCTTTGGATTACCAATCTGGAGGTCCTCTCGGATTCACCGCACCACCTCTGGTTCAGTTAGAAAGCCAGGGGGATCTCACTATCCCATGGTAAGGATTTTATGCCTTTAAATCGCATCTATCACTGCTGTGGATTTGTTGTTGCTGCTTGGCTGGGCCTGACTTGGTTCACCTCCTGTTCTTCTACTCCAGACGTGGAGGATACCCTTATTCTTCGAGGAGAATATTAATAATTTATTTATTCAAGAAGCTAATAAGTGACAAATTTATTTATAAGAATGTTAGTTTGTAACTTGTTAGGTTTGTCTTCCTTTGCGATTTCCTCCTCCTTTCTGGACCCTCTAATTTTTGGTTTTGAGTGTTCAATAACTATCTCAAGTGTAGGTGTATTTTGGATGGTTATTATGAAGGGTAAAAGTGATTCATTTATTACCTGTATTAAAGAGGTTCAGGTGTAATTTCTATCTGTTTATTTTTGTATTAAATTTGTGGTTTTTCGTGGTGTTTGTTTACTCCCCACAACTTGAATTCATTCTTGCACTTTGTTTATTGAGTTTTGGTATGATTCCACCCTGTTGTGGACTTCATATCGGTATTATAAGGATACATGAAGAGGAAATTTTTTAGTGAATTTTGGTAACGGTTAAACGAGCCATTACAAATTGGCGACCGTTGTAGACAGGATAATACGATCCTGTGTATCCATTTGTGTGAGTGCAAGATTGATTCTTGGGGGAGAGCAGGTTTTCCGGTAGAATACATATTTACACCTCCTCGGTTTTTGGTTTGGTATTAGCTGTGTTATTTCGGTGAAGATAATTAGTGTAAAATGTCAGTCATGTCTACGTTGGATATTAATGAGCTCCTGAGTGGAGAGGGGTGGCAGGAAAGGTTGGCTGAGTTAAGTAAGCCTGAGTTAGAACAGGTAGCAAATTATTTTGAACTTGAGTATCCGTTGTCAATCAGAAAGGGTCTATTGTTGCTTCAGGTTTATGATATGTAAAATCCAGAAAGGGATCAGGTGGTGAAGAGATTAAACAGATTAAGGATGCATCATCTATAGAGTTCTTGTGTAAACAAATTGGATTAAAAACTTTAGAATTTAATTTGGAAAAATTTCAGGCTAATGAAAGGGAGAAGGAGAGGCAGTTTGAAAGGGAGAAATGCGAGGCAGGCGCTTAAATTTGTTCCGCATTTCCAGGAATGTAACGTTGCGGAATTTTTCATTTCGTTTGAGAGAATTCCGGCTACGTTAGATTGGCCACAAGAGTTTTGGACTACTCTTATACAGAGCAAATTGCTGGGTAAGGCGCAAAAAGTTTACGTTACCCTTGATGAGGATTTGTCTTCAGATTATGACAGCGTCAAATCGATCGTTCTGAAGGCTTATGAGTTGGTCCCGGAAGCGTATAGTCAATGCTTTAGAAATTTACAAAAGGGAAAAGATCAAACCTTCGTAGAGTTTGAGCAAAGGAAAAATCAGTCTGCAGAGGATTGGTTTAAGTCTAGTTGACGACTTTGAGAAAATGAAAGAACTAGTGTTGGTAGAGGAATTCAAAAGGTGTGTTCCAGAAAAGATGAAAGTTCATTTGGAGGAATTAAAACTTGATACTCTACAAGACGTGGTTGTTGCTAGTGATGAGTACCACCTGTCCCACAAAAATGATTTAGGTGCTATGTCCTCCAATATGAAGCCTGGTTGGGGAAGAACTGGTTTGAATAATACTGGTTATAGTATGTCCCCTAATGGTAGTAATAATAATAATAATAGGGGTAACAAAGCTAGTAGCTCTAATATTTTTCTCCCAACAGGTGTAATAATAATAAGGCTAATGATTATGTCGCTGAGAAGGTTAAGCCATTAACGTGCTGCTTCTGCAACAAGAGGGAGCATGTTAAAAAAGCAGTTGTTATGCCTTCCAGAAGTCGCAGCAAGGCAATGCTAGGCCTGTAATGGGAGTAGGAAAAAAGAAAGACCGAAACTCCAATTCCACAAAGACATGCGACCAATGACTGTCTGACATGGAATCCATGAAGCTTTTTTTCTCGTTTTGTGTCTCTTGGCAGCGCCGTTGTGGTCGATGGGTCCCGTAAGAAACGGGTAAGAATTTTATGTGACACGGGAGTGGCACAGCCTTTGATCTTACGAGAGGCTTTGCTGCAGGGTTTTGTTGGTGGGCATAAAGAATTTATGCTATTGTCAGGTTTTCCAGATACGGTACAGCCTTATCCAATTGAGAGTTTTGCTTTGGATTGTCGTTCTTTTACGGCAACGGTTAAATTGGCCTTGGTGGAAAAGTTACCCTTGAAGAATATTGATATAGTCCTTGGAAATGATGTGGCCATTGACAATAAATCTTGTCCAATATTAATTAGTCCCGTGAACGAAATTTCTGTAGTCACTCGTTCTCGGTCTGCACTCGTTGACGCTGCAGAGTCAACAGTTGACGTAGATTAAGTAGTTTAGACCGTAGTAGTAGTGTAGTTTTAGGGTGGTATTGGTAAAGATAGATTGAATTGGACTGCTGAAGAGCTAATTAAAGCTCAGAAGAAGGACTTTGCAAATCTCCCCATTGAGGCCGGTGAGATCTCAGATTTGACAGCGCCTAAATTTAAGATTATTAATAATCTTTTGTATAGGGTGAGTAGACCTTTACAAGCTACTAGTGAAAATTTTTAAATTGTCAAACAAATAATGGTTCCTTTTGATTACAGGAGAAGTTTAATGTCGTTAGCCCATGAGAATGACTTGGCAGGGCATTTTGGTATTTACAAGATGACGGGAAAATTGCTTGCAGGATATTTTTGGCCCAGTTGAAGGCATACGTCAAGAAGTACGTGAACAGTTGTGATGCCTGACAACGGGTTGGCAAGCCTAACCAACTCATTCCGAAATCACCGTTGTTTCCCATCCCTGTTGTCTCGGAACCATTCAAGGAAGTCATCACAGGCGTTGTGGGACCCTTGCCTCTGTACTCGTAGCGGCAACGAATATATGTTTACCATTTTAGATAGGATGTCTCGTTATCCAGAGGGTATGCCGTTACACAGTATTAAGGGAGCTAAGATTGTGGAAGCATTAAGTTCTTTACCAGGTTTGGCATGCCCAAAATAATTCAGTCAGAGTGTGGAACCAATTTTATTAGTATTTATTTTAGGGATAAAATGGCTGAATTAAATATTAAGCACGTAACCTCTTCTCCACATCATCCGGAGAGTCAAGGAGTCTTGGAGAGGTTTCGTCAGACGTTGAAATCGATGATAAAAAAGTATTGCCTAAGTCATGGTCCGGAGTGGGACAAGGAGTTGCCATATTTGTTGTTTGCATTTCGATCAACACCAAGTCAGTCCTTATGTTTTTCATCCTTTAATTTAATCTTTGGTCACTGTGTTCGTGGTCCTCTTGATGTTGTTAAAGAATCATGGGAGGGAGACGTCCCTCACATTAATTTGTTGGATTATGTGTCGAATTTTGTGGACAATTTGACCAAGGCATGTTAGTTTGCCAGGGAAAATATGTTACAAAGTCCAAAAAGGATGAAATTTTTCTTTGATCGCAAATCTAAGGAACGTGATTTCGCTGTAGGCGATAAGGTGTTGGTGCTTTCACCCCCTTCATCGGTAACCCTTTGAAGGCGTCTTTCTGTGGCCCCTGGAAAATTCTGAAAAAAATTAGTCCCGTAAATTATTTAGTAGAAACTCCCGAGAGGAGGAAACCATCCCAACTATGCCACATAAATATGCTGAAGGCGTATAGGAAGCGGGATAACGTGGCCCCCGTGGCTACCATAGGGAATACTGGGAAGTCTGCTAATAATAATAATAATGACTTTGTTTCTTTTTCAGAGGTTGAAGTTAATGAAAATAATTGTATTGATGAAGGTAATTGGCGCTCTGATAACAAAGGGTCATTAGCAAGCTTCGGCAGTATGGTTTCACATTTGAACAGTGATAAGTAGAAATCTTTAAAGAGGTTAGTGAATAATTATAAAGGTTTATTTTCAGATGTGCTAGGTCGAACCTCCATTTTAGAGCATGGTGTGAACGTGGATAATGCCATTCCTGTTAAACAAGACCCTTACAGGTTAAATCCCTTCAAAAGTGAAGTAGTATCGAAGAAAGTCGAGTACATGCTAAAACATGACCTTATCGAACCAAGTAAGAGCCCAAGAAAACATCAACTCTCCTACGCATCGGGTGCAGAAACTTGTATGCCCTGAGGCTTATGCCTCAGGCGCAGGCGCACAGGGAATACCGTTTTCTTTGACCATGGTGTTTTTTTCGCCTCCATTAAGGAAAAAAGACTCCGCTGGACTGTGTTTTACATGTTATCCAAAATATAATCTAGTATGCAGAGTTATTTTTGAGGAACTAAAGATCGAGTATGATGACTTGATTGGATTCCAGCTTTTGTCAAATAATAAGATAATGATTAAGTTCGAGAATACTGTGGTATTTGATGAATTTATTGAAAAATTCGACGGTAAAACGTTAGATATCGGACAGGGACAAAGTGTAAAGATTCTGAACTTCAGTAGTTTATTCACTTATGTTTCAATTCGTCGTGCTCCATTTGACATGGACAATGATATGATTGAGGATGTGTTATCAAAATATGGAAAAGTGCATGAAATTCGCAATAAAAACATAGGCTTGGAAAAGGAGAAGGGCTGTTAAATGGGATCAGGACCGCTAAAATGGAAATCAAGAAGAACATCCCGTCATCTATTACCGTTCATTTTCTTATACAACGGCCAAAAGAGAACGTGCTATATATTTGGAAATGATGCCCACATGGCTGCCGATTGTGATATAAATGCAAGGATTAATGTGGATAATGAAGTGGAATTTCCTCCAATGACAGGGAAAAAGAATGTGGATAATAAAGGAGAGAATAACGAAAAGGATAATGAGAACACTGACAACGGTAAGGACAACACAGATCAAGGCAAAGGAAAAATGAACCAAGAAACGGTGAACACCGGTAATGTGGAAGTTCAGGAACAACTCGAAGATAATACAAAGCTAAGCGAAACAACCATGGCTACAGATTGTTTGGATAACAATGAGGGAAATGGGAATGAGAATAAAACTGGAGAGAATGACCGACTGGATGGTAAAACAAGTGACGAGGGTGTAATAACCCCTGGCCCACTAGGAATCTCCCAACAGAGTAGGCTACTTCACCGTTTGAAATCTCCGATTCCTTGGATTATTTATTCTTGAACTCTCCGAACAATACAAAGAAAAATATTTCATCCGAAGAAGGATTGATGGAAGTAGTTGTGACAGCAGACATTCACAAGGAAATGGAAGAGGATATTCATGTGGAAGGGGAAGAGAGTCAAGCGACTGATTGTGAATCAATGGAAGGCACTTTTATGGAAACGGATGGCGATGATCAACAGAACGAAACTAGAAGCCGATTGGAAGATAGCAGCAAGCCATGGAATGTTAAAGTGCAGGATCCTGGGAAGATAACTCTTACCAAAACTCCCGAAAAACGAAAAGAGGGAAGGAAGGGTGATGACAGGAAAAATTGACATACCAAGAAAAAGCGTGTAAAAGAACAAGGTCATGGTCTTTCCTTGTTTTTTTGTTCACTTTAATTTTTTCATACTTTACAATGGCATTGTCCATAGCTAGCTTAAATATAAATGGTTTAAATGATATCAAGAAACAAATGAAAATTGTCAATATTGTTACGTATTATAAAATTGATATTTCATTGTTACAGGAACATAATGTTAAAGACATAAAAAGACTGGAGTATCTAACAGGTAACTTTGATATAGGTTTTAATCCTACTCATCTCTCTAAAGGAGGAACCATAATATGTACCACAAAGTACAAAAGAATTGACATACTGAGTAGAGAAATGGATTCTGAAGGGCAGATTTTAGGTATGAGAATACTGTATAATGATAGAGTGTTTAATGTTGTTAATGTTTATGCCCCTTCTGGTACTGCAAGATGTAAAGAAAGGGAAGAATTTTTCAAAACAAAACTACTGTTTTATCTGAGACATAATAATGAAAATCTTATCTTGCTTTGGTAAGTAAATCATTAAAATACCTTGTCAGAGATTTAAGGCTAAAAGATGTATCTGGTGGCAAAGGTAGTATCCCTGGTATACCTATGTGAGAAATAACTATGGTTCAAGAATTGACAGGACTTACACAAAAAGTGTGAATGAAATTCAACGAGTAAGCAATATCCCATTAAGTTTTTCAGATCATAATATGATTGTTTTAGAAATAAAACTTAGTAAAGTGAAAACAGGGAAGGGTTTTTGGAAACTTAATACTGAAGCTTTTAATTGTGAATGGTTTAGCAGGAGAATTTTTTTCATTTTAGAATCAATTAAAATCTAAAAAGTCTAACTTTAGTAACGTTGCTTTATGGTGGGAATGGATTAAACAAGAATGTAAATTGTTTTTCTTGAAAGTTGGCAAGAGATTAGCTCAAGAAAGGTATGGTCTGTTGAATTTGTTACAGCACAGACTGCGACAACTGTACGAGGAGAGCTATGTAGCAAAAGTTAAATATAAAGAAATTGAGGCTGTAAAGAAAAATATAATATTCAAAAGGAAATATGTGAAGGGATGAAGATAAGAGCAAAAATTGATGACCTTGTTAAAGGAGAAAAATTGTCTTCGTATTTATTAAATAGAAAAAAAAACAGTAAAGCCTCAAAACTTATATATAAGATTAAAAGTGGAGATGGTCACACCGTGGAAAATACAGATGCTATAATGTTATATATAAAAGAATATCATGAAAAATTATATGAAAAATCTGTTGTGGATGAAAATGTGCAAAATTACTTTCTTTCATTTTGTAATAATATACTTGATGATGATGACAAAGACATTTTGAAAGGTGATTTTACTGAACAAGAAGTTTATAATGCGATAAAATTAATGAATAATAAAAAGTCGCCTGGAGTAGATGGAATTCCAATTGAATTCTATAAGGAGATTTTGGAAAATAATTAAAAAAGATTTTTTAGAGGTTGTAAAATATATAAAAGGAAAGTGTGAATTAACAGATTTCCAATATAGTGGTATCATCAAATTAATACCAAAGAAGGGAGATTTGGAGGAAATAGATAACTGGAGACCAATTTCACTGCTTAAAGTAGATTACAAGATAATAGCCAAAGTGTTAGCCAATAGGTTGAAATTTGTTATGACTAAAATTACATCAGTAGAACAGTACAGTGGAGTTCAAAATAGGTCAATTGTAAATTGTAACAGTACAATTAGAGATATAGTTTCTTATGCTTCACAAAATAATATGAAACTTGCTATAATAAACCTAGATTGGTCTAAGGCCTTCGATATAGTAAATATTGAATCTATAATTAAAATATTAAAGAAATTTGGCTTTCCTAGTGTATTTATTTGTTGGTTAAGTATTTTATATAAAAGATGTAAGAGCTGTATTTGTGTAAATGGAATATTTAGCCCCTATTTCCAAATTAAAAGGTCTATTAGTCAGGGATGTCCACTGTCTATGTTACTGTACGTAGTTTTTCAGGAGCCATTGTATCTAGTAATTAAGAATAATAAGAATATTGAAGGTCTGAAGCTTCCTAACGATAAAAATGTGTGCTTACAAGGGTATGCTGATGACTCCTCTATTATTGTGTCAACAGACAAGTCAATTTGTGAAGCAGGAAAGATAATAAAACACTTCGAATTAACAACTGGTGCTAAACTGAATAGGGAAAAATCTTCAATAATGGGTATTGGATTGTGGAAAGAAAGAAATGTTTGGCATGTGAAGTGGTTGAAGACTGTGGAATGTACTAAAATATTAGGAATATATTATCATAATAATTTTGAGACAATTCAGGAGAAAAATTGGACTGAAGTTATTAGGAAAATAGACATATCAATAGATATGTTGAACAAGAGAAAATTATCCATTTTTCAAAATGCTGTCATAATCAACACTAAAATTTGTTCAAAAGTGTGGTACGTAGCCCATACGTTGCCACTAATGAAGAAGGAGGCTCAAAAGATAAATTCATGTATCTTCAGATATTTGTGGAAAGGAATGTATCAGCCAGTCAGCAGAAACACTTTATGTTTGCCAAGAAATAGAGGAGGAGGAGTAGGAATAACAAGCGTACTTTATAAAGCCAAATCTATTTTAACTTCTACTGTCTTGAAAGACCTGAATAATGGCATAGGCTTATGTATATATTATTGTAGAATTAGGTTAAGTTACTTAATAGACATTGATTACCATAAGGAGGTTTCCTACAATACCCCAAAATTCTATTCAGTAGTAATCGACGTTATTAGAGAAATATGTAATTGTAAGAAATTTCCTATTATGCATAGTAAGGACATTTATATGTACCTATGTAAGGATGTTAAGGCAAGAGTTGAGGATAACTATCCCCTTCTCGATTGGGCAACTATTTGGAAAAATGTAAATCATCACTTTATTGGAGTAAGTGAAAGAGAATTCCTGTACAGATATATCCATGAATCTTTACCAACGAATGATAGACTGTTTATGCTTAAGATAAAAGAGAGTAATAATTGTAATAGATGTGATAATATAGAGTATACATTGCACATATTCTATTTTTGCAAGTTTATAAAACCAGTAGCAAGATTTTTCCAGAAAATGTTGAGTGATATATGTAAGATAGAAGATGTGAATATGCTTAAGATCTTAATGTTAGATTTCTCAAGTAAGAATGAAAAAATATATAACACGTATATTATGTTAACTACAGGGTACTTATATTCAATTTGGATAGGTAGACAGTTAAATTTTGATATAAATGAAATATATCAGTATATAAAAAGTAAATTTAGTTATGATAGGTATTTGATGAAAATTCTCCTTAAAGAAAAAATTAATTTGTATTTTACAGATAAATACCTCAACTGTGCATTTTAAAGTTTATGAAAAATGGATAGGAATTGTTTTGATGTGCATCATTTATTTACAGATGTTTCTTTTTGTAAATTTTTTTTACATAAATTACATATATAGCATATGTATTTGTTTGTAAAATGTACTTGATATGATTTTTAAATAAAGGAAAAAAAAAAAAGTAAGAGCCCTTGGTCATCTCCGGTAGTTTTAGTTAAGAAACCTAACGGAGACTTTAGGTTATGTTTCGACTATCAAAAGGTGAACGAGGTGGCTAAGGTGGACTGTTATCCTTTGCCTCGTATAGAGGACTGTATTGACCGTCTGGGAAAGTCCAAATATATCAGCAAATTTGATTTATTAAAAGGATACTGGTAGGTTACTCTTTCCAAGCGTGCTAGAACCTTATCAGCTTTTTTAACGCCACAAGGTTTGTTTCAGTGCAAAGTGATGCCGTTTGGGATGAAAAATGCAGCAGCCACTTTCCAAAGATTAATGAATAGTTTGGTCTATGGTTTAGAAGGTTGTGTGGTATACATAGACGATATTGTCATCTATGGTGATGATTTTTGAGAAGCATCTGAAAAGAATCAATGCGTTGTTTGAGCTGCTGAAAAAAGCAGGTTTGGTGGTGAATTTGAAAAAGAGTGAGTCTGCCAAAGCGAAGTTCGTGTATTTAGGCCACGAGGTTGGTGTGGCAAGGTAATTCCCAAACAGGCCAATATTGAAGCTATAAAGAATATAAGTGTTCCTAAATGTCGAAGGAATGTCTGGAAGTTTCTTAGCTTGGTAGGTTATTACAGGTGTTTCGTCAAGAACTTTTCAGATATCGCAGAACCTCTGGCCCTTCTCTTGAAAAAGGAAGTAAAATTTGTTTGGTCCTCGAAAACTCAAAATGCTTTTGAGAAGTTGAAACAGGTGCTTGTTTGTTTCTCTATTTTGAGAGCTCCAGAGTTTGAGGTTCCTTTTGCACTTGCTATGGATGCCAGTGATCTGGGCATTGGTGCAGTCCTTTTACAGGCTGACGAACAGGGGTGTCTCATCCAGTTGCTTTCTTCTCTAAAAAGTTGACATCTGCTCAATGGAAATATTCAACAGTTGAGAAGGAGACACTCATTAATCCTAGCAATTAATCATTTTTCTGTTTATCTTTCGCCAACAGGTACAGTTGGACACAGGTTTCCCTGGTACACCTTCACGAGAGAGTTAAAAAAATTATATGGTAACAGTGTTTACTGAGAGGGATGGGGAGGACTCTTTCTCCGTTAGCGAGAGTTCCACCAATTGGCTCTGGAGTTTGTTTCGTGGGAGGAGTCATTAGGTTTGGTTGAAGACCAAAGACACACACACAAGGAATGAAAAAAATCTAAGTAGGTTACATCGCTGTATAGAAGATTACTGTCTCACTTTTTAATATAAGTTTATTAAGATTCCATTTAACTTTCCGGCCAAGACGTTATTTTACCACCGTGTCTGTTATTATATATGTCATATTCATTACACAATACATAAAATTTATCAAAATTTTGGAATTATATTAGTATTGGTGAAAATCACGAACATCATAACAGGATATTTTAACCTTATCACGTAAGCCAAGTTTACGGTATCAGTTGCAGTGCGTTTCCTACAGATACTACAATAGGCAGCTATAAAGGGAAGTGCAGCAGCACTTGATTGAATATACCCAAAAACTCAGTGGAGGTGTTGAATGTTTCTGACACAGTGGCTTCTCTCTCTCTCTCTCTCTCTCTCTCTCTCTCATATTAGCTAACGCAAAGTGACATGATGTCTTCTAGAAATACTGCTGGGCTAAATATGCAGTTCTGATATGCCATTAAGACCATCTAATCTTGACTAAACTAAGATATATATATATATATATATATATATATATATATATATATATATATATATATATATAATTTTGGGCAGAGGGTGGGGTGGGGGATTAAGTTCCTGTTGTTAAGCAGTCTTACAGGTTTGGAATTATAAAACGCAGTTCAAACTGAAAACCTTCTTTCTTTTGCTGCACTGATGACCTCAGTCTAGATGGCTTTGCTACAACTGAAATTGGTGGGGATAAGGTGGGCCAGTTGAGACTCCGATGAATGGACGAGAGGTAGTAGAGCAAGACGGAATAACATAATGTTATTCCGTCATGAGGTAGATAATGATCGTGGATAGAATGTATGGCTGACGAAAAGTTCCACCTAAAATATTTTCTTGTTTATCTTTAATGCCTGTGTGTTTTTATGGTATTTCTCCTAGTACTATTATAGTAGTGTAGATTTACTGAATACAACAACATTTAAAAGAAGAAAGATGGATTTAAACTCACTCCTTCTTGTAAATATATAAAAGGAAAAGGAGGAGGGAGAGAGGGGAGAGAAAGTAGACGTTACTGATGAGTCAAAATGAAACACAACTAGGGAAAGAGAAAATTCCACAACGAGCAATGGAAAGTGAAGAAGGACTCCTAAACTTGGTGCAAACTTGTAACCATTCACATATGGTAAAGTTAATTCGTTTGCCAATGATGACAATTATTTACATTCAGAGGTTTCATGTATTCATGGTTGGGTTTGTATTCCATCTTGAATATACTGTAGAGGTTATTCCCTACACGCCGTTCATTAAAATAATTATTACATGATATGAGTAAACACATCATCTTCTACTTGGCTTATATTTTTTTAATATATTGATTGTGATACAAGTTTTAATGTCATACGGACAGAAATTCCTTTCGCTCTTATCATCATTCGTGTGAGGATAAGAGAGAGACGACCTCTATTGTTAAAACAACCCCTTCAGTCATTTACCTGTCCTTTGTGGAAAGGGCTATTCGGAGAAATGTAGATTAATGATATTATCTTGAGGATTTCTTTTTAGAGAATGTATAAAGAAATCAGATAGCGAAATTCCTTTAGATTTTAACTCCGTTTAGGTATCAAATTCACCTTTCTAATAAATAAATTACAATAATCATGACCTGGAGCTGAACCATATGCATACGTTTGTTTGCAGTTTTTTTACATTGCTTGGGTCGGTGCCAAATCATATTACATGGAAGTTCAGAGGACGCCATGGGGTAATCCAAATACACGCACGCAATTTTTACATTTATTTTTAATATCAGTGAGAAGTTCAGCCACCTTCCTTCTAGATCACCTCTTGCAATCTGTTAGGCATAGAAGATTCATGGTTTCTGACTATTTACGGTCAATTGTGGAGGAGCTCCCATTGTGTTCGGCAGTGGTCCACAAGTTGATCTGGTCTCCTCTCCCTCTCAGGCTCCCAACAATTTACCAAATTAGCCCAAATATTCTCTATGGGGTTCATGACTGCACCCTTACTTGGCCAGTCAAGCAATTGCAGCAGCTCTCGACCTTGAAACTATTCCTGGACTATTCTGGCGGTATGGATGGGGCAGCGGTCGTGAATGAAAATGACAGGAGCAGGTGGGAAGGAATAATTCCGCTGTTGAAGTGAAGGAGGAAGAAATCCTGACGAATTTCAGTGTATTTTCACCAGTGAACCTCCCTTCAATCCTGGTGATATCACCCAATGTGAGAAGATCCAGCCCCACATGTTTACGGTGACATGCCCTCTCCTGGTCACCTCATAAATGTTTTCTTTGGTAGTATCTGAAGGGGAAAATTTAATTTTTAAAAATTTACTCTTTGCTTTTCATCGATGACACCTCTAATCCAAGGTTTTCACGAATGACCATGGCGTCGGTTAAGTGCTGCTCTGGAGCCGCCCTGACAATGGCGTCATCCTCAGCTGGGGTGGGTTTCGTGGACCCCTAGCCTAGCTAAGAGAGCATAATATCTTAAATGCTTAACTTAAAAATTTATATAACATCGTAATCAAATTTAGATTCTTGAATTTTGACCTCTATAGATTGATCATAATTTAATAAATATATGGCTGTATATTTTTGGTTTTAAAAGTATATCAAAATAGAATGCGATTGCATATTCCATAATATTCTAAAAAAATTGGTTGGTGATTATTAAAATTGTAAATCATTCTTGAGCCATCACTGAAATGACATTTAACATATAAACTATAGCTATCATAAGACACACAATCACTGTGAGGGTGGGCACAAATAAAATGCTCTTATAGGCTTAATTATGCCGAGACAACTCAATCGACTATCTAACTTTGTTCGTGGTTGAGGTCGGTAAGGGCCAACCACCCACCAGTGTGGAATTATGGAAGTGCACCTAAAATATTACTGTGGTGTTAGAATGGCTGTGGATATCTGTGGTCTAACCAAAATTATAATAGCGAGACGAATTACATCCAAGAAAGAAACTTTCACGCTAAATAAGCAAGATTAAATAACCATGAACAAGGTAACAGAATATAATTCCTTCATATTCACCAATCATTCAGTATTAACAACTTACGCAAGTCGTTCAAGTTGCCACTCTCCTCCCACCTTCTTATCCACAACTGCACTGTGGTGGTGGGGGAACCAACATCACGTGCAATGGCTCGTATCGAGAGGCCATTGTTGCGTAAAGTGACAATTCGTCCTCGTAGCTCCAGATTTGCGTCCCTTCGATTCATTACGAGTGGTTATAAAGTCTGACCCATTTAAGAATCCTGCTGACGACCTCACCTTCGTTGGGATTCAGACTCTGTTTCGAGTCGAGTAAGACAATACCTTGCTTCATATATCTTTATATCGTTCCTTGATTGTAGGATTAGCCAACAGGGAACATAATCACTATGGTATGAAATAAAGATACTACTGTTAAATTTAATATGCTCACGTAATTACTGTTCCTGTTAATAACATTACATTGAGAACTGAATACTCGCTGAGCACTGCTTCATAAAATGTGCTCAGTAACAGTGTTCGCGAATTCTATAACCTATTTTTCTGTAACTAAGATTCGTATCAGTACGAGATTTTGCTATAGCGTACTACACCCCAGTGCCGTAATTTATAAAAGTATCATGAATCACTAATTATAAAGAATAGACACTTGTCCCTATACTAAGAGGCAAAAAAACTCGATTAGCCAGAAATGAATACGAACACCATTTTTTTGTTTGTTTTTGTGCAAAATGTTTTATAGAAATTTTTTTTCAATATCTGAGTTTTGTATTTCAGTTTTATTTTCTTATAAGCATAATAATTTTCAACACAAACATGCTAACAGTTTACTTAGGCAAACTATAGGATGTTAACGATCATTTGTGGAGGAGGTCTAAAATATTTTAGATGGGTTTGTGTTATATTTGTAGTTAAGGTGTTATAATTTACAACTTACAATTGTTGCAGACATTGCTTGTATTAGGAGACCAAACTCAAGTATAAAGTCTTCTTTGCAATTATCTGTATTTGCATTTTTAAGAAATATGTGTACAAAATGTAATTGAGTAATAAATTTTATATAAGTATTTATAGCTGTGATTACAATTTTTAAATATCAAAATTGTGAAATTATACTAGTGATTGTATTTGATATTGTTCCCCACCTTGTAAGTGAAGTTATAATTGTAATTTGATAACAGGTCAGGTAATTACGATCCTAATTGTAATAGACATAAAGCAAATGTAATTACCCCTAACCTGCTTATATTATATAATATATGCGACAGTGGCTACTTCATACGAAATGGATGAGCATAAAAATAATGGGAACAAAAATGTAAAAATTGTTTCTGTATACATGGGAGAAAACTGGTTAGAAATTCAGTGTTTTCCACTGCACCTCGGCTTCTCTCGGGCCACCGGTGAACTGTTCAGTCTTCAATAAATCGTCTTTACCTTTCTCGGGATCTATGGGTGGGGTTCATGTCTGCACCCTTCTTTGGCCAGTCAAGCAATTCAGGTCCTCTCGACTTCAAACCATTCCTGGACTATTATGGCCGTATGGATGGGGCAGTGGTCGTGAATGATAATGACAGAACTAGGTGGGAAAGGATAATTCAGCTGCTGAAGTGAAGGGAGGAAGAAATCCTGAAGAATTTCAATGTATTTTTCACTAGTGAAACTCCCTTCAGTCCTGGTGATATCACATATACCATGTAAGGAAATCCAGCCTCACACGTTCACAGTTACGTGCCACTTCCGGCCACCTCGTAAATGTTTTCTCGCTGGTATCTGAAGGGAAAAAATCTGAATTTTTAACAATTTACGCGTTGCTTTCCGTAAACAGGGAAAATAATGATATATCGTTTGGGGAAATATAATGCTAAGTAACATCTCTTGCAATAAATTAATGTTTATTCATCCATGAGGATTAATACTTACAATACCATCAAGTTTGCCTCTTCCAACCTCTTATTCACTAAAACAGCTCGAGAACTGATTGGTGAAATTCACGTTAAGAGAGGAAAAGCACCACCTTTAGTAAACAGTGTCTCAAACAGACAATTAACAATATATCATTATGAAGACATACAGAATTTTAAACGTTATCAATGACAGTAACGGCCTCAGATGTTGCAATGTCAGATAACAGCCAATCAATCAATCAGTCCCAGTATTCATGTGATTTAATATATGTTTGTTCAGTTATAATGATATTACTACAGCACCCCATTACACACTAACAAGTTTCAGTCACCCAATCATGGCTAGACTTAGGTGCTGTATTAACTAGTAGTATTCGTTATAGTCTCCAAATGAATAGACAACAGCAAAATATAGCTCTCGATCGCGCATCTTCACTCTACGAGAAAGTGGGCTTTCATTACTCGCAGTTGCACAGCGTCTTTACGTCTCCCCAACAACGCTGAGACTGGGAAATTGACTGACTTTGGGAAGCATATTTTTTCTAACTATAAACCTTATAGACCTGTGAAATTATGAAACATAAATTAAAGTTGCCTTGGTCCTGTTGAACTCTCTATTTGTTATTCTTTTGTTTACTTCCTGGAATACCAAATAGCTTTCCCATAAGTAGGCAGGCTATAAATGATCTTAATTTTCTAGTTATCTGCATGTTAATTACGTATTTTAGTTCGAAGACCTCCACCACGAACGACCACCTGTCACAATAACGACGACTTTCGATGAGCAGCAGCAGAAGATCCTTTCCCAATACTACTGCTATTCGTGAACGTCTGGCATTGAATATTTCGGCTATGACGGCGCGAAGACGTCTGCGTGAGGCAGGAATTCCTCGTAGAATTCCTGCCAAAAGGAATTTTCACCAAGCGGCATAGTGCTGATAGGCTTGCCTTTGCTCAACAGTTTGTGGTGGAGGATGCTGTTGCTGTTTGAGATTGATCTGGCTTTATACCAGCACGGGCTTTTGCTCATCGAGCAGCCTGTATGAATATTTTGCAGGTGGGAAGGTGGTTTTTAAAGATATGAGCCTTTTATTATAATCTCAATGGATTGTGCAGGTTGAATGCTATAATATGGAATTCTGGTCTCGAGTTTTATTCACTGATGAAAGGTCTTTCACTACTAATACAGTAGCCGCAGAATACATAACTGCAGACCGAATAATAGGTGTTGTATAATCATTAATAGCAGTCAAACCATACTAATGATAAGCAAGGGTAATATTATAATCAAAAGATAATCATTTTGTCAGTAACCATGTATTTTCTGTTAATGGAATCATATTGCCACGAGAAGTGTGAAAATAAAAATTCTTCATGGAAAACCCCCATTAGTTCTACTATGGCCAGCTTTCAGGCATTAAGCAAATGCATTATTAATGTTAAGAATAATCCCGTAGGCAAACTAGTAATATAGAGTACACTGTTTGCTGAATTAAAGAATACCATATAACAGACCATTGCATATGAAATTTGATGCTATTATTGGTATTAATCCTTGTAGATGAATAAACATTCTTAACTTATTGCAAGGTTTGTTACTTGGTATTTTATTTCCCCAAACGATATATCATTATTTTCTCAATTATGAAAAGCAAAACGTAATTTTTTTAAAAATTAAATTTTTCCCCTTCAGATACTACCAAAGAAACATTTATGAGGTGACCAGGAGTGGGCATGCCACCGTAAACATGTGGGGCTGGATCTTCTCACATTGAGTGATATCACCAGGATTGAAGGGAGGTTCACTGGTGAAAAATACACTGAAATTCGTCAGGATTTCTTCCTCCCTTCACTTCAATAACGGAATTATTCCTTCCCACCTGCTCCTCTCATTTTCATTCACGACCGCTGCCCCATCCATACCGCCAGAATAGTCCAGGAATAGTTTCAAGGTCTAGAGCTGCTGCAATTGCTTGACTGGCCAAGTAAGGGTGCAGTCATGAACCCCATAGAGAATATTTGGGCTAATTTGGTAAACTGTTGGGAGCCTGAGAGGGAGAGGAGACCAGATCAACTTGTGGACCACTGCCGAACACAATGGGAGCTCCTCCACAATTGACCGTAAATAGTCAGAAACCATGAATCTTCTATGCCTAACAGATTGCAAGAGGTGATCTAGAAGGAAGGTGGCTGAACTTCTCACTGATATTAAAAATAAATGTAAAAATTGCGTGCGTGTATTTGGATTACCCCATGGCGTCCTCTGAACTTCCATGTAATATGATTTGGCACCGACCAAGCAATGTAAAAAACTGCAAACAAACGTATGCATATGGTTTAGCTCCAGGTCATGATTATTGTAATTTATTTATTAGAAAGGTGAATTTGATACCTAAACGGAGTTAAAAATCTAAAGGAATTTCGCTATCCTGATTTCTTTATACATTCTCTAAAAGAAATCCTCAAGATAATATCATTAATCTACATTTCTCCGAATAGCCCTTTCCACAAAGGACAGGTAAATGACTGAAGGGGTTGTTTAACAATAGAGGCGTCTCTCTCTTATCCTCACACGAATGATGATAAGAGCGAAAGGAATTTCTGTCCGTATGACATTAAAACTTGTATCACAATCAATATATTAAAAATATAAGCCAAGTAGAAGATGATGTGTTTACTCATATCATGTAATAATTATTTTAATGAACGGCGTGTAGGGAATAACCTCTACAGTATATTCAAGATGGAATACAAACCCAACCATGAATACATGAAACCTCTGAATGTAAATAATTGTCATCATTGGCAAACGAATTAACTTTACCATATGTGAATGGTTACAAGTTTGCACCAAGTTTGGGAGTCCTTCTTCACTTTCCATTGCTCGTTGTGGAATTTTCTCTTTCCCTAGTTGTGTTTCATTTTGACTCATCAGTAACGTCTACTTTCTCTCCCCCTCTCTCTCCCTCTCCTTTTCCTTTTATATATTTACAAGAAGGAGTGAGTTTAATCCATCTTTCTTCTTTTAAATGTTGTTGTATTCAGTAAATCTACACTACTATAATAGTACTAGGAGAAATACCATAAAAACACACAGGCATTAAAGATAAACAAGAAAATATTTTAGGTGGAACTTTTCGTCAGCCATACATTCTATCCACGATCATTATCTACCTCATGACGGAATAACATTATGTTATTCCGTCTTGCTCTACTACCTCTCGTCCATTCATCGGAGTCTCAACTGGCCCACCTTATCCCCACCAATTTCAGTTGTAGCAAAGCCATCTAGACTGAGGTCATCGGTGCAGCAAAAGAAAGAAGGTTTTCAGTTTGAACTGCGTTTTATAATTCCAAACCTGTAAGACTGCTTAACAACAGGAACTTAATCCCCACCCCACCCTCTGCCTAAAAAATATATATATATATATATATATATATATATATATATATATATATATATATATATATATATATATATATATATATATCTTAGTTTAGTCAAGATTAGATGGTCTTAATGGCATATCAGAACTGCATATTTAGCCCAGCGGTATTTCTAGAAGACATCATGTCACTTTGCGTTAGCTAATATGAGAGAGAGAGAGAGAGAGAGAGAGAGAGAGAGAAGCCACTGTGTCAGAAACATTCAACACCTCCACTGAGTTTTTGGGTATATTCAATCAAGTGCTGCTGCACTTCCCTTTATAGCTGCCTATTGTAGTATCTGTAGGAAACGCACTGCAACTGATACTGTAAACTTGGCTTACGTGATAAGGTTAAAATATCCTGTTATGATGTTCGTGATTTTCACCAATACTAATATAATTCCAAAATTTTGATAAATTTTATGTATTGTGTAATGAATATGACATATATAATAACAGACACGGTGGTAAAATAACGTCTTGGCCGAAAGTTAAACGGAATCTTAATAAACTTATATTAAAAGTGAGACAGTAATCTTCTATACGGCGATGTAACCTACTGAGATTTTTTTTTCTTTCCTTGTGTGTGTGTGTGTGTGTGTGTGTGTGTCTTTCTTCAACCAAACCTAATGACTCCTCCCACTGAACGAACTCCAGAGCTAATTGGTGGAACTCTCGCTAACGGAGAAAGAGTCCTCCCCCCATCCCCCTCAGTAAACACTGTTACCATATAATTTTTTTAACTCTCTCATGAAGGTGTACCAGGGAAACCTGTGTCCAACTGTACACCTATAAAAATTATGACCGATCATAACCCTCTAACTTTTGTCAGCAGGTATAAAAATAAGAATCAGAGGCTAATGCATTGGAGCCTCATGCTTCAAGAATGGAACCTGGGATTCACTCACATTCCAGGCAAGGATAACGTAGTGGCTGATATTCTTTCACGCAGCGTGGGATAAATACACTTGCTGAGGGCTTTGCAATCATAGATGTAGTATCTGTATCACTCCAGTTGATGTGTGTGTGCTGTTGATGTGAGTAGTTGGGTGTGTATTGGAATTAACTGAATACATAATGTGTATTAATGACCATTTACTTTACAAGAATCGTTCTAGTTATGAGACAGGAATGTTATAGTATTAAGTAAAGGTGAAGAGGAGTAATGGTATCTATTACTCAACGTTCATTATTAGATTAGGGATTTTGAAGATTGATGGTGCGGTAGACTTCGTTATGGAAACAAGTGTTAGGGGTTTAGGTTATCGTTATCGTATTGACAGCATATGATGATGCTATTATTGGTATAACCTCTCACTTGGGTACGATACGACTAAGGTGGTAACTCTTGTAATTAAGGTATCACCTTATGAGGTGGTTTAGAGGCCTTAATACGGTGATTCTGTACTTTCAGGCTTAAATACACTTCATGAATTTTTGCGTGTTAGTTGGCGCAGGGGAGATCCATGTTGGTTTTCTTTGTATCAGTCTAAATAAGTGTGGGTACTGTATTTTCACTTTGAGGTGGACATTTACTTGTGTTAAGTGCAATGATACGCTGATTATTATAAAAGCAATGGTGGCTTCGGGACACTCTTAATGACAGTGAGTGCAAATAGTCACTGATTATAAGACAGTGAAGAGTGTAAATTAGTATGGCAGTCTGTAACCTCAGAATCCCTGATGTGTCGGGTTATGAGCCATGTAAGGCTCATTGGTGTTTGCCATGTGTGATGGTGTGGTTTATGAAGAGGTTTTTATGTAAAAACTTTTTGAAAATTTGTGTTAGTACTTTGGGTACTTTGTATTTTTTTGTCGTTGTTCATGTTGTATTTATTGTTGTTGTTGTTATTATTGTGCCTCTTTCATTATTGTAAGGTCCCCTCTTCCCTTTTGAGTCTCATTTATGTATGGTGTGATATATTTTTACTTTACTTTTCTGTTATTTAAGGTTTTGTAAATATTATGTCTTATTTGATATTACTAGAAATTGTTTGATTCTTTACCTTGAAAACGAAAAGTTAGATTATACGTATATATATTTTTTTTTTTTCTGGTTATGGAGGTGTCAGTATGTGATCCTTTTTCATTATGATTAAATTTAGTTTTTATTTAATTTGTTAAACCTAGTCTTGTAAGTTTCACTTTTCACTGACCTCCTCTTGAGTATAACAATTGTGTACTTGTTATCAATGTTTGTGTTTACTTTTCAAGGAGGTTGTGTGTGTGTGTGTGTGGGTGTGTTTGTGTGTGTGTGTGTGTGTGTGTGTGGTCCCTCCCCTGTGGTTTAGGGGGTTAACTTCGTAGCTTCTGTTCGGAGAACAGGGTATTGTTCTCTGAACCTTTTGCTAGTCGGAACCTTTTTGCCTGGCTTGGTGAATGAAGGATATTACCGTGACTTGCTTCTTGGTGGTTGCAGCCTCTGCTGGTGGATTTCCCTTATCTTCAGAACTTGAAGAATTATGCTGCATTACTGATATTTTCAAATTAGAATACCTCTTTGGATTACCAATCTGGAGGTCCTCTCGGATTCACAGCACCACCTCTGGTTAAGTTAGAAAGCCAAGGGGATCTCGCTATCCCATGGTAAGGTTTTCTTGCCTTTAAATTGGATCAGTCACTGCTGTGGATATGTTGTGGCTGCTTGGTTGGGCCTGACTTGGTTCACCACCTGTTATTCTACTCCAGACGTGGAGGATACCTCCATGTCTGGAGAATATTAATAATTTATTTATTCAAGAAGCTAATAAGTGACAAGTTTATTTATAACAAAATTAGTTTGTAATTTGTTAGGTTTTTCTTCCTTTGTGATTTCGTCCTCCTTTCTGGACCCACTAATTTTTGGTTTTGAGTGTATTTTGGATGATCATTGCTATGAGTGAAAGTGATTCATTTATTACCTGTATTAAAGAGGTTCAGGTGCAATTTCAATCTGTTTATTTTTGTATTAAATTTATGGTTTTTCGTGGTGTTTGTTTACTCCCCCCCCCCACTTGAATTCATTCTTGCACTTTGTTTATTGAGTTTTGGTATGATTCCACGCTATTGTGGACTTCATATTGGTATTATAAGGATATTTGAAGAGGAAATTTTTGAGTGAATTTTGGTAACTGTTAAACGAGCCGTTACAATACATACATACATACATATATACATACATACATATATAATTTATATATATATATATATATATATATATATATATATATATATATATATATATATATATGTGTGTGTGTGTGTGTGTATGTTATGTATATATATATATATATATATATATATATATATATATACAACAATCAGGAAAGCTACAAACGTCCTTTAATATCAATTCACTCTACCTCGAAGTAATATAT
>NC_089761.1:4315582-4335582 GCF_040412425.1 Macrobrachium rosenbergii
GACCAGGGAAACAGTTATATTTTTGATGGGTGATGCCCTTCTTCTCTAGAATATTTCTAGTTTAATTTTTGATACCTCACACATATTCTGATAGACTTAGTTTGATTTTTCAAGTAATAAATAAGTTTTTCTTAAGGATCACTGTTACCTTTAGAGTACTCAGTCTTAATAATTAATGTTATGAGAGTTCAGGTATCTGGCTGAAGTGAGGTATATTTTTGAATCTTGAGATTAGTTGTGTAATAACCAGGTACTTGCATGCATCGTGACAATATATATATATATATATATATATATATATATATATATATATATATATATATATATATATATATATATATATATATATATATATATATATATATATATATATATATATATATATATATATATGTATATATATATATATATATATATATATATATATATATATATATGAGAGAGAGAGAAATATTAATGCTTGAAATTCTATTTGCTAATCATATCATCTTAAAAATACCTTTAACGTCATTTTCTTTTCCCTAAAATAAAGTATTGCATTAATTTGAGAGCTCTCAGGCTACAAAATAGCAACCTTCGGCACTGTAGTTGAACCACCCTGAGAAAAAATATTGCTATTCAACGTTCTCTAAAATGTTAGCATTTGTTTCCAATTCGATTAATTCGAACATACTAATATCTGAACACTAATATCTGAATGACAGCAACGATAATAATAGTAACGATAATGATAAAGCATGATAAATATATGGTATATATATATATATATATATATATATATATATATATATATATATATATAATATATATATAATAGAAGAGGAAAGTTCCTACAGGATGACAAGACATGCAGGAACTTATCGCTATTTCTTAAAGATCCCCTCCCATTGTTTTCAAAGGAAAAAAAATTATTTTTTTATTCGTATTTCTAAGAAAATGCCTTCCATCTATAATGTTTCGAGCACTCATTGTTGGCTTAACCTTGGCACGAAATCTGCAATACTTTACATCCTTTGCCAAATGATGGCTTATGCACCTCACACAGACATCCTTGGGATCGTTTGGATACTCTTCTTTCACTTTATTTTGCGAGTAACTCTCTCAGAAATTTTCCTGGGACGTCCAAACCTAGGAAGAGGTGTTGGAATACTCGACTCCCCATTTCACGATATCTCGCCAACCACCTCTGAACTGCTCTGCTTTAATTTAAGCTTTACGGCTATGAGCCCAGCTCTTAGCCCCTCTTTGTAAAGGGTTATGATAGCCACAACCGTATCTCTTTCCAATTGTTTGCCTGGAGCCATGGGACTCGAAAAAAATGCATTGAATGTCTGAAATCAAGCTCTAATGGTTCGGAATTGGTAAACAAAGATCGCTTACTGAAGCCCGTCAGTTTTTCCCGAGCGTTGGTAATAAGTACCAGTTAGTAATTTTGTCTTGAGAGGCATCAATCAAGGCGCCAAGCAGCTAAGAAATATTTTCTTTTCCTTTCGAAAAGAATAGGAGGGGATCTTTAAGAAATAACGACAAGTTCTCATATATATATATATATATATATATATATATATATATATATATATATATATATATATATATATATATATATATATATATATATATAGATAAAATATATATATAAAATATACTATTTGAATATTGCAATATATATGTATTTATATATATATATGGCACTTTCTTCTGTGATATATTCACTGGTAAAATATGGACAGATGAAATGTTACATATATGGGTAAAACACTATTTGATACATGTATTTCTGGCACTCTTCTGTGCCCCTGTTCACTGGCAAATATGGACAGATGAAATGTTATATGTATACAAAGTGTGGCATTAAGTCTCCGATGGTATGCAGGTGACCGTTTCCTAAGAAGGAGGAGAATAAACAATTCCCTAGTGGTTTTTGGCCTCATTAACTCCCGTTTGGCGACGATGTCCTGGTGTGTGGCGTGTATTCTGTCTTGGAGGAATGTGCGGATGGAGTCCGGAAACGGGTCCGAAGCCGATGTCCAACGCGTGAAGCCGTACATTTTGGGAGAAACTTGTTCTTGTAGGCATTCTTGTAGAAAAATTTTCTGATTCTTCCTTTTGTGTAAACCGTGAACTAGTCGTTCGTACCGCATAAAGATGTACTTGACAGCTGGGTTGTAGCCGAAAAACTGACGTAAACTTTGATGTTCCATAATGGGCAAAAATTAATGCCTTTTACTGTAATACTACATCTATGTGATAGGAAGAAAAATAAGTGAGCTTACAACATCGCTTCGCCTTATTTACAGGAATGATAGTATGTACCGATATCTTTCGTATTTTGTGCTATCAGGTGCTGTTGAAAACAGTGAGCCCACTCCAGAAATTTGCGCATAAAATTAAAAAAAACTGATTGGGAACAGTGTATGGAATAATCTTGGCCTACCCAATAATGTGCTGTACCTCTCTAACCATTCCCTCACCGCAGAAGAACAGAAGGTTTTAAATCTTGGGGTATCATTCGCTCTAAAACCAGGTCCCGAGAGTAATCTTAATTTCTTAATTGCTTTTGATAAACATTTTGTAAAAAACAATTATGACAAAAAAAGATGCTTGCCTCAAAGGCATCTTGCTGAATGCCTTGGAACAAAATAACAACAAAAACTCGCTCCCGAAAACATTCCAAAATGCGTTAGGTAGTTTAAGAAGGGGGGATATTATAATCACAAAATCTGACAAAGACGGGAAGACAGTTCTTTTAGATAAGGAGACATGCATCAATAAAGTTCAAGAACTTCTAAACGATGTGGAGACCTATGATAAATTAACAAAAGATCCCACAACAAATATTGCCACCCAATTTAATAAATCAGTCAGAACCATAGGGGACAATAAGAAGAACATAGAATTACTAGAGACATTAAAGATAATCAACCCCTCTCTCCCCTATTTCTACGGCCTCCCGAAAACACATAAAGATGGGATTCCTTTACGTCCCATAATATCTAGCAGGGGCTCTTTCATGTGTAAATTATCAAAATGGCTTGCAGACCTGTTATCACCCTTTCTAGGAATCTTCTCATCCTCCCACGTCAAACATGCAGAGGACTTTATACAAAAATTTAACAGTTTAAACATCTCTTCAAATAACATAAAATTGCTCAGCCTCGACGTTGAGTCATTATTTACTAAAGTCCCGATCGCCGACGTGTTGTCTTTCTTAAAGAGGAAGTTACAACCATATGAAGACCATTTTCCTCTTGGCATAGATAAAACTCTCAAACTTATCAACCTCTGTGTAACTAACAACGTGTTCTCTTTCAATGGTAACTTTTACAAACAAAAATTTGGCTGTAGCATGGGCAGTCCCCTATCACCTCTTTTAGCAAACTTGTACATGAAATATTTCGAAACAGAAATTTTGTCATCTATCAAACCCCGTAATATGATCTGGCTTAGATACATAGATGATATTTTTACTTTCTGGGACAATAGCTGGGGAGACTTTAATGAATTTTTTAATAAGCTAAATTCGCTAGTTCCGACCATAAAATTCAAAACGGAATGGGAAGAGGACGGAAAACTGCCGTTCCTAGATGTACTGATCATAAGAGAACAGAACAGATATGCATTTACAGTATATAGAAAACCCACTTTCGCTGTTTCCTACATTCATTTCTTAAGCTACCACGACGTCTCCGTAAAGATCATGGTAGGGTGCAACTTATTCCTCAGAGGACTTAAGATATGTTCAAATGGGTACCTAGATAAAGAATTCAACACGATCCACCAACACCTAACACAAGTGCTCTATCCACCACACATTATCGAGAGGGCTATTAACAAAGCGAATAAAATATACCATAGAGGTCCCACTCACAACAGACAAATAGATTTTAACAACAAAATAAAGCTTCCGCATGATGAAAACATCCAAAAAGCCACCGAACAACTCAGGTCTAACAATCCCTTTATTTTCCATTATCCCAAATCCATCAGGAGCTCGCTCATTAACGTATACTTAAATAACAAAGGGGAAGAAGCCAGAGTTTACAAGATACCGTGCAGCAATTGTAATGACATTTACGTGGGGGAGACAGGGAGATAGCTCTCGCAAAGAATAACAGAGCACAAAAGATCAGTACGTTATGCTTCGGAGAGTTCGGGGATTTTCCCACATATCAGAGATACAGGCCATTCCATGAACTGGAGTGGGGCGGAGATGGTTTTCAAAAGTAGCTGTCCGTACAAAAGAAAGATGCTGGAATCTGCTATCATCAATCAAACCAACAATATGAACTTGTCAGGAGGACATTGGAAGTCAGACGACATCAACGCTTTAATCCTCAGACTGCTTCTGAAGAAGGTGTTCCAGGGAACACGACCAACAGAATCATCGCCAAACAGGAGTTAATGAGGCCAAAATCCACTAGGGAATTGTTTATTCTCCTTCTTCTTAGGAAACGGTCACCTGCATGCCATCGGAGACTTAATGCTACACCTAGATATGCTTTGTATATATACCCTTGTAACATTTCATCTGTCCATATTTTACCAGTGAACAGGGGCACAGAAGGAAGTGCCCGAAATATATGGTTGCAATGTTCAAGTAGTGTTTTATGGGCCTTGTTATCTCCATATTATTCTGTAGTATTACAGTAAAAGACATTCATATATATATATATATATATATATATATATATATATATATATATATATATATATATATATATATATATATATATATATATATATATATATATATATATATATATATAATCATGAAGTTAGAAATGTCGTTTAATATCCAATTCACGCTACGTCTGGAATATTCCCGACAGGGAATTATCACTGAAGGGGAATTTTTTAAGTGATAAATGGATCGGTATCTCCAGGTCTCGATCCCTTAACACAGTACCTTCCAACGACTCCATTCGACAGTCAAACCATTAAGTCATCAAGAGAGTCATAAGTCACTGGCGAATTTGCCGTACTTATCTACACATCGAGAGCAGAGAAATCATACTTGGCTTCGGCATTGACCCACCTCCACCATGATAGCTCATTGGTACGCTTAGAACACACAGCTCTTAAAAAAAAACACTTAAATTCCCCTTCGGTGATAATTTCCCATCTGGGATTTTCCCAAAGTAGCTTCAATTGGATATTAAACGACATTTGTAGCTTCATGATTATATATAAATCACGGTGTAATAAAAATTTCATATATATATATATATATATATATATATATATATATATATATATATATATATATATATATATATATATATATATATATATATATATATATATATATATATATATATATATATATATGTATGTATAACTGAATCACGAAAATATGGAACGTGATGAATATATAAATAAAGATAAAATCCAATGAAGGAAATGGAAACACTGGACTGCTGCGAGGCCTTTCGACATTAGTCCTTTACTTAGCGTCTGCTAAGTAAAGAACTAATGTCAAAAGGCCTCTTGCAGCACTCCAGTGTTTCCGTTTCCTTCGTGGATTTTATATTTATTTATATATATATATATATATATATATATATATATATATATATATATATATATATATATATATATATATATATATATACTGTATATATATATATCTGTGTGTGTATAGCTGAATCACGAAAATATGGAACATGATGAATATATAAGTAAAGACAAAATCCACGAAGGAAAGGCAAACTATGGAGTACTGCAAGGCCTTTCGACTTCTTGTCCTTTATTTAGCAGACTGAAGAAATATAAAAATAAATTCACAAGGAAAGCTTGTATAAATAACACATGGAGATTACAAATGAAAAAAATATGTACCTGGAATCCAACAAAATTGGAGAATTAGTAGGCATACCAAAACAGGATTAAATATTTAAGAGGTTTTACAAAGGATTAGGCTCAACAGCTCAGAAGCAGGGATAGGATAATTAAAAGATTATACAATGATGGTGACTGACCATCAGAAAATGTTATAAAAGTGCAACTCAGTAATTCTCCTTTCAGTAAACAATAATTTTTACAAGTTGAACATTTTTACAAAAAAATATTATACATATGAATACATAGAAAATACATATAAGGTAACTACTTTGTAATTAAGTCAGTGACTTTATCTTTTTGGCCATTCTTGAACATTCTAATAATACAGGAGTCCAAATAATACATGCCAGGGCTAAGGTTGAAATTACAACTGGAAGTAGGCTGTATAATAGCAGATTCTAAAAGATTTTGTGAAGAGAAATCTTTTGATATGGCAATCACTGAACTTTCAGCCCAATTTATCCTGTGAGAGTTTTCCACTTAAATGAATGAATATAGCATTGGATGTTTGCCCAGTTTTAACAAAATGCTTATGCTGTTGAACCCATGCTTCTAAATCCTTGCTAGATTGGCTGATATAAAAAGAGGGGCAGTCCAAACATGGAATTTTATATATGATGTTGTTTTCCTTAGGGCTATTTTTTATTAACATTCCTTTTAGTGTGTTATTATAAGAAAAAACCAGGTTGACACTAAAAGATTTTAACAATGATTTTATGTTTCCTAAACCACTAAAATAAGGTAAGCTGAAAATGTGCCTAGGGGTTTCTTTCTCCATGTTACTTTCACTATAAAACTTTTTGTGGGCTTTATTACAACAAATGTCTACTACTTGTGAAGGATGACATAAATCTGTCCCTATCTTTCTTATGTATTCAAGTTCTTGATCCAAATACTTGGGACTGACAGAGCTCAATACTCTTAAAAACATAGAAGAAAAAATTGATATTTTTATATTAAGGTGATGGCCTGAATAAAATGGACATTTGCATTGAAATGGTTCTCTATGTATTAAAACATTTAAGAAAGGGAGGCAACTGAATTTTTATAATTCTAAAGTAAACTTAATGGAAGGCACCTAGTTATTTAAATTAGACAGTAAATCATTTCATCTATACCAGCAGGCAAAACAGCTGAAATATCATCAACATATCTGTACCACTTTAAAGGAGTATAAATGATATTAAGTAAATATGGTTTTTCAAAGAAGTTCATATACAAGTTTGAGAGGAGTGGGGATAAAGGGTTTCCCATTGCCATACCAAATATTTGTTGGTAAAATTCACCACTGAATATAAAATTGCAATCACAAATGCACAACTTAGTGAGTTCATCAAGGGGATTTTTTGTTAGTTTTTTGTAAGTCGTATCATCATCCAGTAGGGCTTGTTTACATGATGTGCAGTCAGCTTTATCTAAAATTACAATACTATTTGACTTATCATCTTTTGTGACGTGGATTGTATTGTCTTTTTTAAGATCGGTCAAACTTTTTTTATATCAAGCAAGGAAATTGTTTTCATGCCTAACATAGGCAGCTCCATAAACAATACCTTTATTATGTCAACATAATTTTGAGGAAGATCACAATATTTTTCAAATGTATGTTGACAGCTCCTATAGAACAATTAGTATACAGTTATGGGGAATTGAAATGTATGTCATATGATCCTTGATGGAATGTGCGACAGTGTTGGCATGTTTAAGAAATCTTGGGAAGAGGTGAACACTTGTGTCAGCGCATACCAGGTTGTTTTGTAAACTATAGTTCTAGCGATGAGCAGAAAGAATTTGGGTCTTGACCCTGTAGACCTGTATCATGCCACAGTATCTCCACGTCATGGGGAACTGGAATAAGAATGTTCTCGAACTGTGAGTGTGTGCATAGGTCCACTCGAAAGGGATCATTGAGGTGTACTATACTGAATCTCAAGTACAGATGGATTATTCGGACAGTAACTTTAATTGGTGGATGTTCTGCCTTGTGGAGGGCACTAGACTTTGCCAGTAAAAGGTGAGAAGTGATCTTTTTATTTTAAAATGCCCGATTGGACATTCAGTTAACTGTATACTCTGTTGGTTTCATTTACATTTTATGACTGAATATCTTTCCCTGTTTATTATCTTGCATATTTACCATGTACAACCTTTGGGATGTGTTGGGTGATTTTGGTAACATAGGGATTCTACCATTTATGCATTTGTGTCCTTATATCTTTATGTCTTTGTGCTTTATTTTAAAGGTGACCCTTTGTTTCAGATGGATTTGTTAGTGGTCATATGTTAAGGGAATTTCTGACATATAACCAGGACTTCAGTCATGACAGACTTTGACATTATTTATGGGAGTGTTTAAATGTTGGTGTCAAAACGTATTTACCAGTCGGAGAGCTTGATTTTTTTTTTCCATTTATTTATTTGCCAGAAGTTAAGGACACTTTTGTCCTTCTCTTCTTTAATGTTGTTTTTGTTTTGCCATGTTAAGGTTGGGAATAAAACTGTATTTTTGGTAGAACATGAGCTTTGTCTAGCCTCGGTTTAATTTGAGCTATAACATGAGAGAGAGAGAGAGGATTAGATGGGAAGTGACATTCCTAGGAGGACTTTGATGAGCAGGGATGATGGTGTTGACTTTAAAGGTAGGTTGTTTCTTGTGCTTTGAGATTTAGGATTTTGGTTATGGAAGAAGTCGGGAGAAGGATTACAGTGGTGGCAGCATAAACAGATGAACACGCCTTCAGAGACACGGATCTGGGTAATTAAAGTAGGTTTCAACGTGTAGGTTTGTCAGGTAGGTTCGCACCTATGACTGAAGAGTGATGACTTAAGCGAGCCGGGAGGCGATTGACTCGACCTACTTTGAAGGTCTTAGTGTCGTTCGACAGTGGTAGTGTTTAGGTATATCGGGGGGTTGTAGATCGAATTTATGCAGTATCTATACTGTGACGTGCTAATTCTTAGTGTATATAGTGGGCGATTAGGCCTCGCAAAGTAGCTGGGATGTTGGAAAGAGAAGATACGTAAGTGTTCATTTTTATATTCGGGAAACAGTAATTCTGTGTTCTTTTGGCTTCCTGTCTGAGTGAATTCCCATTTAATTTTTTTTATTGTCATTATGTATATTACAGTAGGAGCTTAAAGGAAACAAACTGAGCTTAGTTGGTATATGATTTTATTATTTCCTCTCCTCTTTCCCTTCTTTGTATTGTGAATGTTTATTTTGGTTTTACAGTGAGTTTATCATATTGATTGAATATATGTTCCCGGTGCATTTTGTTTTCATTACATATGCTCATGCATGTAACGAATGCTTTGTGGTCGAGGGAGGTGTCCTGATAATGGGAGAGAATTTGTGAATGAGACTTTAGAGTGTCTTGTGGAAGTTATGGGGATACAGAAAGCAACTATTATTCCACACAGACCAGAAGCTAATGGTTTAGTGAACGAGCCAATAGGAAAGTAATTGAGGTTCTCGGAGTCACTGTAGGTGGGAATGATAAGAACTGGGATACGTACTCAGATGCGGTTCGACATAGCATAAATATAATGGTTAGTGACACGATTGGGTTGTCTCTGTTCAAGGCGTTGTTTGGTTGCCTGTCACGAGGTGCTTTTGATTTGTTGCCTGTGCATTCTCGTGGGAATGATATGGCTAGGTCATTGGTCTCTACTGCCAAAGAGAGACAATCACGTCTCAGTAGTAATCTCGAGTCAAAGATACGAGAGTTGGTTGAGAGAAACAATAGAAAATCAGCTGATGTAAAAATTGCAGTAGGGAATAATGTGTTCTGAAGGTTAATGTTACGAACCAGTTGAACTGTACAGTAAAGTGGGACCTAAGTTTGAGGGTCCGTTTAAAATTATTGAGGCAAAAAAGGGAAGAGTTTTGTTGTTCTGGATGAAAATACGGGGTCCTAGGTTAACACATATATCTAAGATCAAGAGGACAGCTTAATTGTAAAGGGAGCTTGTGTGTTATATGTTTTTATTTCCCTGCTCTCTTTTCCATTTTGGTTTAAGTTGGTTTCCTAAGACGGTAATTTGTGGGTTTTAAAATGTAAGAACATTGGTCCGTAGAATTTTATGGATTTTGGGGGTTTGATTTTAGTCTGTTTTGTTTTATCTTTTTTTTTTTTTTCTTTCTGCACAAGTGCAATGGTTTGGCATAATTGCTACTTTAATTTTTGTAAATTTGGGTCAGTCTATGTGAAATGTGGCACAGAGGTACCGTAGAGTTCTATAGGCCATATTGGAAGTTTTGGGTAAAGTTTATTATAATATATTGTATGTATCAACCCGTTGGTGAGTTTGTTATGATTTTGAGGCGATGGTTGATTTCTTTTTCAGAGGGCGCTATGGTCTTATATACGGCTTGGGTGACTTATGGTTTTGTGGTTTTACGAGAGTATCTCGCAAGTGTGTTTTTGGTTTTCTTTTCTTTGGAGGTGTTAGAGTCGTTTTAGTAAATTCAGTTTTTTTGTTAGGGGTCTTTGTTTGGTGGTTAAAATTATAATGTTTGGTTTTTCTTTCAGTAATGGTGAGGTTTTGGTGTTAATGGTGTTAGTTGGGCAAATTTCTGTCGGGGGTTGTTGGATTTGGACGCAATTGTTCGTTAGGCTTTGACGACGTTACGGGGGAGGAATGATAAGTTACAGAAGAGTTATGAAGAATTTAGGAAATCCTTTAATGTGTTGCAGCTTACTGTTAATGGGATCCGGGGTGACCTGGATGTGACTGTTGTTTTGTTTATGGTACAAACTAAGTTTATGAATATTAAGAAAGAAACTGAGTCTTTATTAGATGAGATTAAAACTCAGGTTCAAGCGGTAATAGTAGACTCATATGGGCGTATTTCTGGGGAGCAGATGTGTAGGTATTATGGGTTCTGAAGGTGTATTTGTCTGATAAGGGGTTAATTGTTGAAGTGCCTGTTAGCAATAAGAAGCCTTTTCATAGTTATATTATTAGACCTCTTCCTAGTACTTTTAAGGGTTTAATAGTTACATAGAATGAGTTAGAGGCTATATATAGCCTTGGAGAGGAGTTTCAATCCTCGGTGGTTGGCTATGAAGAAAGGTTAGTATTAGTTCATGATTGATACATTTGTGATAGTAAGATTTTTGTTCTAAGGAACGTAGGCATAATTGGGTGCGAATTAGAACTTGCTCATGACACGACTCCTTTACACTGTGACTTTACCGAGTTCTCTCAAGAGTATCATGTGACCTCAACAAAAATGGTTACGGCGATCTACTGCACCATATGCATGATCTCCACCACGTGTGATGATGCTATAGATTCATTACTACTACAAGGATCACAGCTCTTCAATGGCTCTTGCAGAGTTGTCTCAGAATGGTTCCTGGTGTTAAGCAGACGGATCTACAATTCAACGACCTCTACTCGTGAGGGTGGGGAGGATAGGTTTCATCTTTCCCGAACACTATACTCTTCCCAGTATTATAATTTTGCTGGCCATAATAACTGTCGTGATGTGTGTGGCCATACACATCAAATATAGGTGCAAGCATTGCGTGAAACAAAAGCCTGTACCAGAGATTTCATTGGCAGTGACACACGATGTGGGTGAATAATTTTATGATGTATTTTTCTTGCTCGTGACGAGTCTTGGTCATGACAGGAGTACGATAGAAGTGGCCAAGCTATGTTGACAGCTCCTATAGAACAATTAGTATATAGTTATGGAGCATTAAAATGTATGTCATATGATCCTTGATGGAATGTGCGACAGTGTCAGCACATTTAAGAAACCCTTGGGGCGAGATGAACACTTGTGTCAGCACATACCAGGTTGTTTTGTAAACTGTAGTTCTTGTGATGAGTGGAAAGAGTTTGGGTCTTGACCCTGTAGACCTGTATCATGTAATGGTATCTCCACATCACGGAGAAGTGGCAGGAGAATGTTCTCGAATTGTGAGTCTGAGCATAGGTCCGCTCGAAATGGGGTCATTGAGATGTATTATATTGAATCTCGAGTGCAGATGGATTATTAGGGCAGTAACTTTAATTGGTGGATGTTCTGCCTTGTGGAGGGTGCTAAACTTTGCAAGTAAAAGGTGAGAAGTGATCTTTTTATTTTAAAATGCCCGATTGGACATTTTAAAGGTGACCCTTTGTTTCAGATGGATTTGTTAGTGGTCACGTGTTTAGGGAATTTCTGACATATAACTGACTTCAGTCATGACAGACTTTGACATTATTTTTGGGAGTGTTTAAATGATTGGTGTCAAAACGTATTTACCAGTCCGAGAGTTTGATTTTTTTCCATTTATTTATTTGCCAGAAGTTAAGGACAGTCTTTGCCCTTCTCATCTTTAATTTTGTTTTTGTTTTGTCACGTTAAGTTTGGGAATAAAACTGTATTTTTGGTAGAACATGAGTTTCGTCTTGCCTTGGTTTAATTTGAGCTATGACATGAGAGAGAGAGAGAGGGTTAGGAGATAGGAAGTGACATTCCTAGGAGGACTTCGATGAGTAGGGATGATGGTGTTAACTTTAAAGGTAGGTTGTTTCTTGTGCTTTGAGATTTAGGATTTTGGTTATGGAAAAAATCGGGAGAAAGATTACATATACATAGGGATGACGCAATCGTTACAGCAGAGGGTCTATTTGATATAAAGAAGGATAAACCTTATCTGAGTGTACTCGTAACATTTTCACTTATTTGTTTAATTGATAAGTTTATAACACTATCATTACATGCACTATTAGTCCAGTCACTGCTATCATAAGATTTTTAGTTTTCTGTCGAGTTTCCGTGTTAGGGCATCTGTCGTCCTACAAAGTTTTCCATAAATTTCTTGTCGCAATGAGTTTCCAATCAGCCGGGATAGAATGACTGAATGAAATTCTGGATTTTTCTAATTCCTTAAATTTTTCTTTCTCTTCTTGCTTTGCGTTGCTTTGTGGCGTTGTAACATCATGGCACTGAATTCATTGAATGGGTGATGGTCATATCTTCTTAAATGGTGTGGTAGCAAAGATTTAGGGATCACTTATTCAGACAGGCACTTCTCCAGGAACTTTAGCTGACTTCGGGTTGAATGCGCAGCCGAAAAAGACTTGGAGAAGGTAGTGACTACACATCTCAAAAGAGGAAACAGGATAGCGCAAGTAAACGCTGATAAGTTGAATAGTATTGCATATCATGTATGCAAGCCCTACTGCATGCTGATACAACTTACAAAATCTAACAAAAAATCCCTTTGATCAAGTCATAAACAATTCAATAGCACAGTGAAAAAAATCCTTATATATAAAAAAGAACTAATATGTCTGTTGTCAGTAAAATTTCCCTCATTACCTTTCTTGTAAGGATTAGTAAAAATGCAAAAAGAAAATAATCCTATGCGGCCTATTATCAGTACTTTGGCTGAATATCAGATAAACTTTCAAAATATATATTACCAAGCTCTTGTCCCCGTTACTTGGAACTATCTCCGATTCTCACATATATAATTATCTAGATTTAGTTGATAAATTAAACAAAATCACTTTTTGCCCCACTGATAGATTCATTAGTTTTGATGTTAATTCGCTTTTTACTATTAGGGTATCTCAGTACTGAACTCATCCATCATGAATTACCTCTACCTATAAGTCATATTATCTCATTAGATTGTGCATTTGTGATTGTAAGTTTATATTCAATGGTGAAATTTACCAATAAATATTTGGTATTGCAATGGGCAACCCTGTATCCCCACTCCTCTCAAACTTGTATATGGAATTCTTTGGAAAACGATATTTACCTGATATCATTTATACTCCTTTCAAGTGGCATAGATATGTTTGACGATATTTTAGCTGTTTTGAATAACCAGGTACCATCCATTATGCTGACTTTCGAATTAGAAAAGACAATTGCCTCCCTTTCTTAGATATTTTAATACACAGAGAACCATTTCAATGCAAATTCAGTATTTACAGGAAACCAACCAAAACTTACTGTAGGTCCATTTTTATTCAGGCCATCACCTTAATATAAAAATATCCATCTTTTCTTCTATGTTTTAAAGAGCATTACACAAGAAATAGAATACGTAAGAAAAATAGGGACAGATTTGTGTTATCCTTCACATGTAGTAGATATTTGTTATAATAAAGCCCACAAAAAGTTTTGTAGTGAAAGTAACATGGAGAAAAAAACCCCCAGTAACATTCTTAGCTTGCCTCATTCTAGTGGTTTTGAAAACATAAACTGATTGTTAAAATCTTTTAATGTCAACCTGGTTTTTTCCTGTAATAACAAACTAAAAGGAATGTTAATAAAAAAAAAATAGTCCTAAGGAAAACAACATAATATATAAAATTCCATGTTTGGACTGCCCCTCTTTTTATATCGGCCAATCAAGCAAGGATTTACAAGTACGGATTAAACAGCATAAGTATTCTGTCAAAACTTGGCAGACATCCAGTGCTATATTCATTCATTTAAGTGAAAACTCTTACAGGATAAATTGGACTGAAAGTTCAGTGATTGCCAGATGAAAAGATGTCTCATCACAAAATCTTTTAGAATCCACTATTATACAGTCTACTTCCAGTTGTGATTTCAACCATAGTCCTAGCATGTATTATTTGGACTCCTGTATTATTAAAATGTTCAAGAATGGCCTAAAAGATAAAATCACTGACTTAATTATAAATTAGTTACCTTATATATACTTTCTATGTATTCATGTGTTTAACACTTCTTTGTAAAAATTTTCTCCTTGTAAAAATTGTTATTGTTTACCAAAAGAAGAATTACTGAGTTGTATTTTTATAATATTTTTGATGGTCAGTCCCCATCATTGTATAATCTTTTAATTGTCCTGTCCCTGCTTCTGAGCTGCTGAGCCTAATCCTTTGTAAAACCTCTTAAATATTTAACCCTGTTTTGGTATGTCTACTAATTCTTCAATTGTGTTGGATTCCAGGTACATATTTTTTCCTCTGTAATCCCCATCTGTCATTTATATGAGCTTTCCTTGTGAACTTATTTTTATATTTCTTCAACCTGCCAAGTAAAGGACAAGAAGTCGAAAGACCTTGCAGTACTCCATTGTGGAATTTGTCTGTATGTATATATATATATATATATATATATATATATATATATATATATATATATATATATATATACAGATATATATATATATATATATATATATATATATACACAGAGAGAGAGAGATAACAGCCCAAACAAAGCTGAACACAGTTACTGATTTGTCGAAAACAAAATTAATTAAAATAATTTTTAAACGTTGTTTACGATTTTTGGCAATTTAATAAATTACGTGCTCGAAGTAGGGTATGGCATAATATAATGCCCTGCTTAGACTAGGCATAATCCACTTGTATTCGGTTGATATGGAATCGGTCCCTCTGTCTTGTTAAGTTGGTAGGTAATAACCTAAGTGGCCACACACACACCTTCAAGGCTACCAACACAAATCCTGCCACAAACCCTTCTTGCTCGGGAAACTGGACCCGGTGGAACTGTCCAGAACTGGATTAGTCTATCTGTAGTCTTTTGTTGAAGCTTAGCAGCCTTTGACTTGATATTTTGGCTGTTATCTCTTCGACTCCACTAGTTTCTATACATACTTAATATTTTCTAAGTAACTTAGAAGGTGTCTGGAGCTGAAATAGTATGCTGCTTTCTTGGTAAGAATGCTGTTTATTGACACATAAATAATGATAGTGAAAATAAATGAGTTCTACTTGTCTTGAACGTAAGTAAGATGTTTTGCCACAGTTTCACTGAATGTGAGCCAGTTCAACTTCCTGAGAGTGTATTGAAGATATGCGTTTATGCTGTATGCTTGTGTTGGTTGTGAGGAGATGGAGAAAGCTGGTGATGACCACCAGTCTCATGGAAGACTTATAACTTTGGCACAGCAGCATTATTTTCAGTAGCAACCAACATGTATTGACCTGCAGTATCGTTGTAGACATGTTAAATAGGTTGTTTTACTTTCATATAACTACCAACAGTGCAAAAGAAGTATACAAGTCAATATGTACAATCCACTGGCTCATGAAAAATTTGGCTGTATACTTCAAAGTGAGTAAACTCCTGTGACGTCATCTCTTCAAGGTACAAGAACCCTTAGCATAGATAGTTTCTACAGTCAAATTCTAAAAAAAAAAATAAAAAAAGAACTGGTATCCAGTCAACATGAGATTACGGATGTCTCACTTGCTTTCTGAATAGTAGAAGTCTTCTACCATCAAAATCTATGAAAGTGACAAACTTCAAACTTTTTCCTATACTCCTTTTCAAATTCAAGAAAATCTGGCTATAGTGTGTCTACCTGCTTTGGAACTAAATTGCTCTGGGTAATGCATGTTGGTATCAAGTGTATACCAAATCCTTACTTGTTCTATCACTAGGAATGAAGCCTGTTCCTGTCATTGCTAAAAGAACTACAATTATAAGGAGCTAATCAAGTGGTAGCATGGGTGTAACACCCTTCATTTGCTACTGATTTTGGCACTCTATCAGGTTAGCATTAGTGACAGGACCTTGACATTGTTTGCCCTGACACATTAAGACATGAGTCTGATGGAAAGACACTGTTTCAAATGAATAGATCTCTGAAATACTCTGGCTCTAAAAGACAGAAGCCAGAAAATATAATGACTACTTGTACATCACGTTATATTTCCATTGATATTGGTTCATTTGTTTTTGCTCACTGCCAGTAGTTTGTCAATGCATACTTGAGAGTGACACAATCAATGGCAGGTTGTGGTATAAAAGATATGACAAGAACACACATCAGCAATGCCTCACACCTGATGAGGCAAGTGTTTGGAAAGCAGTCCAGACATAAGAGTCAGCCATTCTCTAAAATCATACAATATTTTAAAAGTTCAAAGGTATTTGTGAGAACTTAGAAAAGAACAAAATAAAAAACAAGGCACTAGTGCACTCAGGGACAATCAGCCAATTAGAAAAAAATGTTCTTAGCTATATTGTGATAAATCATTTGTGGCCAGCAAAGTAGCCTCTTTATTTTCAGAATGACGCATCATATCCAGTGGCAGGGTAGGTCAGACTTGACATAAGATGATCTGATTGATACAATTAACAGAGTTCAGAACATGGGTAGGCAATGGTTTATGCAGTCTCACTGATGATTTTATCCTGAAAAGGCGCCAGAGCAACATGGAGGAACCCTTCAGTGCCAGACAGTGATTATCTGACTGAGTAATCTGAGCTATTCATGCCTTCCATTGTGTAGTAAGTCCTTGTGATTGTACTTGAGATGGGCATTTCTGCACTGCTAATTGTTTTTATAGTCTATTCTGCCCAAAAACTAAGCAGACTTAACACACTGTCAGCTGGGACAGGCTTCAGCCCTGCCAAATACACTGATGACTATTTTGCTTTGAACCCTTAAAGAAACTTCACATATGAATATCATGTGGAGAAGTCTTGCCTTCTTTCTGTTGTGTCATATACATAAAAGCATTTGGAACAGATACTGGAGCTGCCTGCTTCTGTGTTCAATGACCCCTAATTGCTGTTCCTGTTCTGGCTGTTACTCCTCTGCAGTTTGCTGATAAATCTCCCCCCCCCCCTCCCCCTCGAGAGCCTGAAGATCTTCCAGTTGCTAAGGCCTGACTGGGGAGCTTGTGTGTAAGAATCTCAGAGAGAGAGAGTGGCTAAGAATGTAGGGATAAGTGCTAGAATCAAAGTATTCTCCCAGGATGCGTTTAAAGCTGCTCTGTCATAGAAATTAAACTGTTCAGGGGACCATACTCTACATCCCTGAGTAATAATTTTAAATGGAGTGGTGCCTCTTTTATTTTGTTAAGATTTTTCATTTTCACAACCAGTTCAGCAACTGTTAATCAGGAAAAAAGCACTAGATCCAACCCATTCACGCTAGAATTTGGAGTAACCACAGTGAATTTTCCTTACTGGGAAATGAATAACTATATACTTCTTTTCACTGGGTTAAAAGGCACTTCTCAACCCTTCACCTTTCCCCAAGAGGCTAGCAGTGAATTCAATTACTGTATATTGCTCAATTTAGAGAGCCACTTTAGTGAACAACAGGTCAATAAATGGCAAAAATTAAAATAACAGGATACACTTGATGACTGTGATGACTATAAGATCTCATGCACTTTTGGTGCCGCCTTTATAAGAAATGCTTAGTATCCACATCATTACTAATGTTTGGTGAATGTAATCGTTAATTTCATATACAGGAATGTTTAAAATAAAGCATTTCGCCTGTGTTTCGATCTTTGTTTTAACAGTATCTCATCTAATTTGGGATCAAATCAAATATAATTATCATAAGAGGTTTCAAATTTAATGAATTTAGTAATGTTTATTAAAGGACAGAGTCAGCGAGAAGTGACGTTGATCATTGTCTGCTCAACAAATTTGGTAAGCCAATCGGTTTGTAACCTTTTCGGGAAAGGGACCTTGTGCTATTTTTATCAGTTTCTATCAGCGTCATGGAATATGCATATAAGCACCTCATACCCCAAGATTAGATGGAGAATGTTTATATTTTAGCTGATGCCTGTTGATATCGTTCTAGCTAGCATGTGAAGATGTAAGTAATTTCGATAGGCGATCAGTTACTTTATTACATTGCCGTGACTTGTGGACCTGCAGCATGTTCTTAGGCTTCCATCGGTTTTTGTGGTTATCTACTGCCATGGACTCGGAAACCGCAATCTCCGACCCACCTAGGTCATGCTCCGAGCTTATGAGCGGCGCCTTTCTGGACAGATTCTGCCCTTCCCTCCCACGCCGCCGCGCAACCCCGGCCTTTCCAAACTACAACTCGGCAGTTTCGGCATTTTTTCTTCGTTTCGATATTATACAGGTTGTAGAATTCAACACAGTGTTGTCTATATAATCATAACATGACTGCTTTGCATTATATGCAGCAAAATCATTAAAAAAAACACCCAAAGCAAAATCCAGAAGAATTCAAGAGGTGTTGGAGTGTGTTTCAATCGTTGATAGTTGGCGTTGCCCGCCTTCCAGAAAGGCCCCGCTCATAAACTCGGAGCACGACCTAGAGGGGTCGGAGATTGTGGTTTCCGAGTGTACCTGTTCTGACTTAGTAAAAATTTCTGAAAGTAGAGTTTATTAAAGTAGATAGTATGATATACAATGCATATTAAGCTATAGATTGAAGTAATAAAGAGAAACGGTAGTAAATTGTGATTTTCTATACATGAACTAAGGAGTATAATGGCCTAAAAGTATTCCTGAGGTCAACATTTCTTCAAGCTAGCAAGTTAAGGTTTTGGTGTTAAAATGGCAGTCTTTTAATCATATCTGGCTTCGTTGGCTTGTAGAAGGCAGATGTCCCCCTAAATATTTTGCGAAGAAGAAAAAGGGTGAGTTTATCGAAACTTGGGATGTTACAGATTGAAGCTTCACGTCCTGAAAATAGGTTATCTGATTTTCAGTTTGCCACAATAATCTTCTGAAGGCAAATGGAAAGCCTCTTTCCATCTCCTCTACAGTAAACAGCAATCCCTTCGAGTGCAAGGCTACAGAATTAGAGGAAATTATTAAACTTATCAAAAACTTGCGTGACGAGGTTTTCCTCAGAATTATTATTAAAATTTTCGGACGGATAAACAAACAAAATCATGCGGAGAAGTATCACTTCCCAAGACCGCTGTATGATTGACATATCAAATTGGATCCTGTTCACCCGGTTGTAAAGGTTAACATAAACCAATACATCAGGTGGGAATGGAGAGAATAATGAAAAAAATAATTAAACAAGAATGTATTATCACTATAAACCAGAAGGAAAGTTTGCTCTTAAGTATGCCTGCTTAAGATATATGTTGGAAGAGAAGAAAAGGCGGTAAAAAAACAAAGCATGTCAACCTAAGCATGTAATTAAGTAAGAAAACTTATGATCCAATACCAGGGAATGCGATGACAAAGAAGCAAAGGTAGACTAAATAGCTATTACTGTACGGCATCTGAGAAGCCTCAGCTGCCCCTGATGGCGGCACCAATACCCCATCTGTTAAGCAGAACATAATCAAATGAAGGGATCTCGAGGCGCCCCTTGGCAACCCTGGTAAGATATGTTCCCATTCCCTTTAATGCCTTGATCTTTTAATTTCGGAGGTATCCGGGTTTTTGC
>NC_089761.1:4338082-4403082 GCF_040412425.1 Macrobrachium rosenbergii
TAAAAGATAGAAATATACAGATGTCTGTTTTTACATAAATGCGTACAATATTAAATTTGAGTGCGTGTGTGCATCCAAATTCTCTGCACTAATTATGGCTCGAGGTTCGTGTTGGACGGGCCCCAGGGACCTAACCAAAGATGTTACTTGGCCTTTGCTGGCCGTTTTCGTGTCCCCTGATGGATGCAATGTGTCCAGGGGTTTGTGGAGCGCTGTCTGGTCCCCTTTGGCTCGCGCATGCCTTCTCCTGCTGGGGGGGTCACATGATCCGACTCTTGTTGGATATTCAGGTTCGGTTTCCGTATAACAATGCTTACTGCTTCGCTATTAAGGGGTGACCATAGTTGTCCTCTCTGTGTACAACTTGAGTGCCTTCTATCAGCTCTTACAAGTATGGCTTCATATCATGGGTATCTATCTATATAATATTGATGAATGGCCGCTTGATTTCTATGAGCTAGCATACGTCTCCGAAGGGTCGTTGTAGTAGTTGGCTGTGAGATTTACATACACATCTCCTCTGAACAAGTGAATTTGTAAACTACGTTCGTGCACATTTCCAGTCATCCTGGAGCGGTACTATTCTTCATTATTAGGCCTGCTACAAGATTAGGCTTTCCATAGATTCTGAGGCTTATTTTGTGGTAAGGGGCTTTTGAGGTTATACCTCTGCTAACTATCCCACTTAGTATGCGGCATTCTTCCGCGTATGTAAACCCATAATGTAGGCAATGGTAAATAATCAGACTCTCCTTATTGTTCAACTTCGTGTTGGGTTGGTAAAATTCATCAAATTTTCTTTTTATTGCAGTTTCAGTTACTTCATCTGTATACCCGTTGTTTGTCAACAACTGACAAGTTTGTTATGTATGTTCCTCCACAATGTGTTGTGCATGTGAAAGTTCTATTTATCTACACATTCACCACAGACTTTATATGCGTCCGGGCATTTTGTTGTTTTCGTGTGCACGGTAAATTTAAATTGTCCTTCATGCTGTTTTACCAGGAAATCAAGAAACGGTAAAGTCTTCTGCTGACTGTGCTCTGTGAAGCTGAACACTGAGTTTCTTTTCAGAGCATCTGCTTGTTTCCTGGTATCGTCTGTTTCCTTTATTGTGATGAATATATTGTCGATGTACCACCCATAGATCTTAGGTTTTTGGTGTTCTTGGAAGGTCCTTCCTTTGACGGTGAGCATGGACATATTTCCAAAAAGGACCCCTAGTGGATATCCCTTGGCAACTCTATCTACTCGCCGAAATAATTTTCCCCAATAAGAGAGGAAAGTGGCCTCCGCAGTACTAGCCTTCAAAATATTTTGGAGGACATCTTCAGATATGGCAGCGGGCTCTTGTCGGACTTGTATACTTGATCAAGGGGATGTTGATCGTTTCTTCTATGGGAACATTCGTAAACCTTTCCACACTCGGGGATGTATGCTGGCTCATAGAATTCAAGGGGCCATTCATCAATATTTTATAGAATGAGGTGATAGAAGGCACCCAGGTCGTACACTCAAGAAGGACAACTATGGGTGGTCCTTAATAGTGAAGCAGTAAGTATTGCTGTACAGAAACCGACCATGAATATCCAACAAGAGTTGGATCTTAAGCTCCGCTCCAGCAGGAGAGGGAATGCGCAAGCCAACAGGACCAGATAGCACTCCCCAAACTGCCGGACACATCGCATCCATCGGGGGACACAAGAGTGCCCAGCGAAGACCAAGTGGTAATCTTGCTCAAATCCCTGAGAACCCAACCAACACGATCCTAGAGTCGTAATTAGTGTAGAGCAATTGGGTGCACACATGTATGTATATTGAATATCTATTGAACCACATGCTTACAGTTTTAATTTTCTTGTCTTTGTACCCAAACCTCCATTCTTAAATGGTTAAGCTTTTAATCCCTTGACCAACAAGTACCCAGGCCTCAAGGTCATTCTCTCCACACGATGACATACATAGGTTGTAAGGCCAGGTTGTAAGCCAGTAGTCGCTTGATAATGCCACAGTTTGGCAAAACATTTGTCAGCAATTTATTCAAAAACTAATAAATGGAGGAAGGAAGTCTGTAATTTTTGAAAAAGAAAAATTCCTTAACCAGAAATTGAAGGAAATCAACTGCACGTTTAATGGAATCGGAAAAAATTCTGACGTTATAAGGTTCCTGCAAGAACCTTATTGACGTTTAATTGTATAGCAAATAAATATGAAAAAATTTATTTACATTACATCTCCTATTTCCTGTACACACTAAAATCAATTGAAACCACTTGACAATGAAATATATATATATATATATATATATATATATATATATATATATATATATATATATATATATATATATATATATACATATATATTTTTTTTTCAGGAACAACCAAAGAGGAATTATACATTGTAAGTAAATCTGCCACAGTCAGCATTCGAACTTTCGTCTTTTTCCTTTGATCAGAGGTAGATATTTTATTTGTCCCCTAAAGCATCCAGATAGATATTAAAGAGTTGTCAAGAGTATCCTCTCGTATGCCATATTCCAGTCAATAAGTCAAATGCAATAAGGACTAAGCAATTAATCAATTTATTTTAGTATGATTCTCTGTATGCAAATTCGCCTCTGTAACCTCTCTCTCTCTCTCTCTCACCACTGGCTTTTGGGGGGAAACCATTTTAATCTCTTTCTTGTCCAAGTGCTGCTGGAATTCCTTAAATTCCAAGTGTGGACCCAGGATCAGAGATAACCGTCACCCAAGGCAAGTCAGCTGGCGAATTGAAAATGTGAGCTCCGCCATCTTGGAACTCGAGCCATGTGGGCAGAATGATCCCAATGCCACCTAGGAGGAGGAAAAAGGTAATTCCTGAAAGTTATAAAGGGTCTTGCGGAGAGACGCTTGGTCTTAGAATTGCTCAGGCGCTGCCGTAGGATGGATGTCACATCCCTTGCTCCATTAAACTGCCTATTTCTAACACTTGGCTGGCAGTAACCAATAATGTGGAATTATTTACTTGTCCTCCCTCTTGCTTGCCCCCATAAGAAGAGAACTTCAGCTCCTAAATAAGATTAGGTGCTAGTCAGCTGTGGATTTGTGTATCATCTTGTGTGTGTAGTGGTCCCCACTACCTCCTTTTCAATGCCCTTTGAAGTGGGCATCCCATTGTGTTTCCTCCAGTCATTTGCTCTTCAACTTATTACACCAGAATTACACTACCATTCTACTAATGTGTTTTCTTTTGTAAATATAATTGATTAAGTCAAACCCCAGAATTTACCTAATCACTCCCCTCTTGAGGTACGCCTTCAGTCATATTTTTATTGTTTATAATTTAAGCTGACCTCAAGGCCAGAGTCCAAATTTTTGGGGTAATTAACGTAAGTTGCGTATTATCTTAGTATACCCCATTGATCAAGCAAAACCCCAGCTTTAACATTATAACAGATTATATACTGCTCATTCATAAATCAATATATATATATATATATATATATATATATATATATATATATATATATATATATATATATATATATATATATATATATATATGTATGTATATATGTATATATGTATATATATGTATGTATATATATATGTATATATATATTGTACAGAGAGAAACTTTCAAATGAGAGAGAGAGAAGAGAGAGAGAGAGAATTAAGTCAGGCTCCTTGAAAGAATGGGACAGGATACCTGCTGAGAACCTTGTACAGCTGGAGGACAGCATGCCATGCCACCTGGTGGGTGTAATTGCTGCTTGCCGAGGTCATAGCCGTTATTGACACTGTAGATATGTAAATAAAGGTTATTGCAATTTATGTAGATGTGTTTGATTTGCTGAAATGTCTTAGAAAAAGGTTCAGGTGTGAAATATCAAAAGAAAATGAACATTACTTTTTTCCTCCTAATTTTAGCGTATATTGGTTTGTTCACAACTATTGTGTCCTTTGTATTGAACTTTAAAGTGTAATTTCGTCTCCTAATTCATGAAACATACATTTATCCATGGGAAATTTTTCTGTAGCACAAGAGTGCTATCAATTTTGTGAACAGACCATTGTATTCCAAATTGCTCGTCTAAAAATGCATGTTGGAACCTCTTTGGCGAATAGTATATGTATATATATATATATATATATATATATATATATATATATATATATATATATATATATATATATATATATATATATATATATATATATATATATATATATATATATATATATATATATATATATATATATTTACATTTATATATACACACACAAATGAATATATAGACATATACTATTCGCCAAAAAGGTTGCCACATGCATTTTTAGACGAGCAATATATATATTATAATACAATGGTCTGTTCACAAAATTGATAGCATTTTTATGCTACAGAAAAATTTCCAAATATAGATAAATGTATGTTTCATGAATATAGAAACGAAATTACACTTTTTAGAGGTTCAATACAAAGGATAAATGTATGCATTATTAAACGAATGTAAATACAAACCAATATACAAACCAATAAAAAATAGAGGAAAAAAAAGTAATGTTCATTTTCTTTTGATATTTCACACCTGAACCTTTTTCTAAGACATGTCAGCAAATCAAACACATCTACATAAATTGCAGTAACCTTTATTTACATAATATACAGAGTCAATAACGGCTATGACCTCGGCGAGCAGCAATTACACCCACCAGGTGGCATGGCATGCTGTCCACCAGCTGTACAAGGTTCTCAGCAGGTATCCTGTCCCATTCTTTCAAGGAGCCTGACTGTATCCTGTCTATTCTTTCAAGGAGTCTGACTTTCCAATTGTTCTATGGACAAGCTGGATGGTCATGTTGTCCCTTTGCCTAACTGCACAGCCCAATTGATCCCATAAATGTTCCATGGGGATGAGATCTTTTCCAAATTGTTTGTTTAAAAATGCATATGACAAGCTTTTGGTATAATATTGCATGTATGTATGTATGTATGTATATATATATATATATATATATATAGTATATATATATATATATATATATATATATATATATATATATATATATATATATATATATATATATATATATATATATACATATATATATATATATATATATATATATATATATATATATATATATATATATATATATATATATATATATACATACATATACATACACATATATATATATATATATATATATATATATATATATATATATATATAAATTGTAATTTTAAAGCTGGGTCTTGCTAGATAAATGGTGTGTACTAAGATGATATGCAACTTACCTTAATTACCATGAGAATCTGGACTCTGGCCCTGAGGACAGCTGAAATTACAAACAACAAATTATGACTGAAGGCCTACATCAAGAGGGGATTGATTTGATAAACTCTGGGGTTTAACTTAATTCATTATATTTACAAAAGAAAACACACCAGAAGAATGATAGTGTAATTCTGGGGTAATGAGAAGAGAGCAAATGACGGGGAATTTCCTGGAGGGAATACAAATGGGTTGCCCTCTTCAAAAGGCATTGATAACAAAGTAGTGACTGCTACACACACAAGATGATATGCAGATCCACAGCTGAATGCTCTTAATCTGCAATTGAAACGCTTACAGTTACTCAAACGAAACTAGCACTGTAATGAAGGAATCAAGGAATTGCATAGAAGATGCCTAGACTGAACTCAATTCCAGTGACTAGAACATCATACGCTTACATTACACTTTTTGTAAATGCTTTGCAAATTTAACAGCACAAAATACAAAGCAATGCAGGTCTCACTGTAAGTATATCACACTATGAAAAGAAAGGAACTTAGTTGGAGGAGAATAGGGAACGTGGCTGACGAAATACCCTAAACCCTGGTACGTTACCTTTCTTTAGGAGCTGAAGTTCTCCTCTTATGAAGGCCAGCGAGAGGGAGGGCAAGTGAATTAATTCACAACAAAAGTTACTTTTGGATACTGCCAGCCACGTGTCGAAAGTAGGCAGTTTAATGGAGCAAGGGACGGAGCTCTGCTCTCTGTGGCCGCCACTGTATAATTCTGAGAGAGAGCTTCTCTCTCCAAGGCTCTTTATAGCTTCAGAAGTTACGCCTTTCTCTTCCTAGATGGAGTTGTGATCACTCTGCCCGCATGAAAATTCAGGCGGAACGCATCTGTTCAGCCAACCAGCTGACCTGCCTTAGGTGACGATTAGCTCTGGACGGGTCCGCACCTGGAATTAAGGGATTTCCAGCAGCACTTTGAACAAGAAAGGGATTAAAGTGGTTTTCCCCCCAAAGGCAGTAGTGAGAGAGGTTTTAGAGGCAAATTTGTCTATAGTGAATCATACTAAATTGAATTTATTGATAGAGATGGCGTTTGAGGGAATACTCTCAATAATATATAATATATATATATATATATATATATATATATATATATATATATATATATATATATAGTAATATTGTGGCTATGTAGAAATCTTACCTTGATGATGGATATTATTTCTATGCTAGGTAGAAAATTCTATTACGCAAGCTTCCAAGATAGATAACGTCATCACCAGGCTTGAAATAGTAACAGAAACTTTAAAAACTTGAAAATAATGTGAAATTAATTATGTTGCTAACACTTAAGAAAATTGATAAAACACATAAAGAGACATACAAAAAAAAAAAAAATGAACAGGGAACTTAGGATTAAAAAAGTTACCAAGGTATGAAAAGCTGAAAATACTAACGAAAATTATATTCAAAACTGAACCTAGCAAAAACAAAATGAAAAAAGCCTTCAAGACATTATTTCTTCATTTGCTACCTTCAGTCATAATCTGTCTCAAGTCTTTCAGTTTTATTTAATGAGTTTAACATTTCTAATTATTCAAAATTTTCCAAATTATTGGGTTCTTTCGATTTTAACGAAAATATTGTAATGGGTAGTTTTGCTGCCATCTCTCTTTTCACGAATATCCCATTAAAAGATACTACTGGCGTTATTTTGATAATATATATGAAAATCACACATCAATATTTTGACTAAAAAAATTTAAATGGAGGAAATTACATGAATGTGAAGATTATTTTACGAGCTTTCAAGAAGGGATTTGGTTCTTATGCTATGTTTTCAAAACTCTCCTATACCGTTGATATGTGAATGCTGTCAATTATAATTCTCGTGGGTATTCTTTATTCCCCGAGTATAGTGGATTCGATACTGAATGATGCTTGCAGTTTAATACCTGTGATTATATAAAATAAAAGACAGGTGCGTACAAATGAAAAAAATTCATAACCCGTCATGTATTACAAACTTACCATTTAGCTGCCGTGGTGAAGATGGGTCGATATCGATTTTAAATACAAAATCTGAGTTCGACAGGAATGCATAAAGCAGAGTCGATATCAACTTAGATTCATGTCGATAGTCGAATGGTCAAAGTCAACTGTCTATCACTATATATAAACCAAAGGCTCAGGTTCGAACTCAGGCGGGAGCAGATAAGCGCTTCAGTTATAATTCCCTTTGGAGGTACTGTGAATTCAATAAAAGTGATGTGTTGTTTAATATTTGTGTATACGTGACAAAAATTCATAATCGGTCAAGCGTTGCAATTTACCAATCAGCTATCATGGTGGAGATGGGTTGGTATCGACTTTGTACAGAATCTGAGTTCGACAGAGTATATACGAGTCGATGCCCCAACAGTTTTTGGATAGGGTCCCGTTGAAACCCTTGTCGCAATCATACTGTATAAGAACAGTATTCTGTCAAACATGATTAATTTGAGCGATTGAAAATAGAAAATTTCAAAACATCAATTGCTTATCGAAGTCCCTTAAAAAATTATCAACACGGTTTTTTTTTTTTTAGACTTTTTAAAGCCTGCATGGTTCATAGATCTATAGATAATGCATGATGTCAAATCTATTATGCGCTACTCCTGATTATTATATATTGTCTAGGGAGCGCTGTACTGCAGTGCTTTGAAAGAAGAGAGAATCTTGTATGCTGGTCTTCTTTCTTGTATAGAGGTGTTCTTCAGCGTTCTGTTCTGTCACATACTCTATTCCAGAAATTCAGCCGTGATTCTTGAAACTATTTGTCTCTTGTTCATCCTTTTCCCAGTGATTCAGCCCTCTATATTTCTCGGTCCTTTACCTCCCAGCTCTCTTCTATTATGCACAATAGATTTTCAATTGCTCTTTCTTCTTGATTCATCTTTGAGTTTGGATGTATATGTGACTAAGCTTCCATAACTTCGTTAAATTCAGTTAAGGTGCGGTCAATTTTCATGATAATGTAACTGAACCACCCAATTACAGCAATATATGGACTTTCAGATAACTTCAAACTTGCCTTGGGAAGATCACAGCGTTCAAACTGTCAAGCTACATTTTTCGAACAGACCAGCAAAACATGCAAAGAAGGAGCCATACAGCATAGACACATTATCAGATATCTTAAGCAAGCCTCAGCTATGGCAAAATATTGGTGGGAAAGAATCACAGAATGGACTGGGATCAAATGAATTCCATATTTCGCAGCACAGACAAAACCACAAGCCTTATAATAGCAAACGCTCTCATAACGTGTTCCAATGCGACCATGGAGGGCGCATGAAGGAAACAACTGTGAGGATGCTACCACGTGCCAGACAGTTTACGAAATCGCCGGGAAAAGTTGAATAAACACCTGGAAAGGATTAACCAAGCTAATGAACACCCCGAAGGAGAAAGGATGCAACTACGAAGGTCACGTGGGGGCGTCAGCCGTTAAGCCAACTCTTCCTATCCTACAATGAGGAAATCAATCATCCTAGGAGTGAATGGTTCAGTGACTATCTTTTCCTCTACTGGCGGCCATGGACATCTATTCCTTATTTAAAGGCAGGGGCCGTATCGCCGTCTTTGAATCTAAAGCTTATTGTTTTTCCTTTCCCTTCTTTTCTCCAGTTTTTCTTTGGAGGGATTGAATACCTGGGCTGGAACGGGGTGTTTCTCCTCTATGCAGTAAGAAAAAAAAAAAAAAGTTTTTCAAATTGTACACGTTAATTAACGCTGCGATATCAGGATACGCTTTGCCACAGTTTCCTAACACTTGCTAAAATCTTGAGGAAGGTCCTTTCGTAGGTTTTCAGCCGAGACGAATCACGTGCAATTAGCTCTGACAATTTTCGAATACCGATGATTGCTGTAACCCTCATTTGACCCAAGCTTCATTTGCATGTAAATGAGTTCCAATTTGGGCTTACTGATATAACCCCAGAGGCACGCGATGTTTACTCATTTGCTGCAGATTCCGTTTCCAAGAAATTTGATAATTTTATTGAGAGTCAGGTTCCTTGAAATGGCCTCGATACAATCGTATGCCTTTTGTGTGCATAGGTTTTTGCGTCGCTTCTATGTTCTTTAAAAACATTCTTTGGCTATCTGCATATTCATCAGGTTCCTTCGTAATCAAAGACATTTTTAGAGCATCTCTCTCTCTCTCTCTCTCTCTCTCTCTCTCTCTCTCTCTCTCTCTCCTATTTATCTATATATTTACATCTATATGAATACAACCATGAACGGGTAAATTTAGAAGTAGGAAAAATTGTCAAATAATTGAAATTAGAATTTTGTTGAATCTTTTCAAGAAATATGACTTGTAAATGACAAAGCTTTTGCCTTTTTAAAGGTTCATTTTGAAAAAGAATATGGTATATAGAAGTCTTAGTAGAAGTTAATCAAATTTCCTAGTTGTGTCTAATAAGGCGTACTTAAATGAGTAAAATTTTAAAAGAAATTATCTTATTTCCTCTAATAGCAAAAACAAGAAACTGGTGAAGAAACGAGAGTTGAAAACAACAACGAAGAAAACAGAGAAGAAGAAATGGTTTCAACACAGGTTTCACTAGACGATGGAGAGAACAAGAACGTAAGGGAAAAATTATAGCAACGATGAAACAGAAGAAGAGACGAATCCCCTGATTTCCCAGTCCGAGGCTGAGAGACCAGTTTCAACGAAAGTTTAAACTGAAGTGCGCACGGAAACAAAAACGAAGTGATTGTTGGGGTTGACGGCAGAAAATTTATGTCCTGGAAACAAGAGGATGTGGCGGCAAAGGAGAAGACAAAGAAAAGAAAAAGACAGAAAAATGGCAGGCTTGTGTTCGTGATAGTTCAGTTGTCCGCGTAGAGCTGGGAGAGGACTGAGGATCGTTTCAGTGTGACGGAATTGGTGACGGCGTGGGTGATGTTCAGATGGAAGCACAGAGGAGTTCTGATGAAGAACTTCTTCAAATCCCTTTTGCTAAGCATATAAAAACGAGCATGTACGAGACCCTCATGTTTTCTCATGACATGACGTCTTCATTTATCTAAGTACAGCTACAATAAATATGAACGGATTATGTACAGTAAAAAGGCAAATCAAATTAATAAATTTTATTGACTTGCTCCATTTAGATATTATATTTATTCAAGACGACAACATAAAAACGGTACACTGTGAAATCACTTTGAATCCCAGCCTCCTATTCAGCAGCGGCAGTTCCGCAGTACCGATAAATGTCAAAAGCGAGGATTTTAAGTCACGAGGTAATGTCGAGGGACACATCACTGGTGCTAAACGTCGTGTGTTGGATTTGGAATTACAGCTAGTTAATGTTTATGCTGCATCAGGAAATGATAAAAAAAAAGTGAAAAAGAAGAATTATTGCAAAACAAATTATTCCATTACTGTTGAAATTATTTGCAAAATGTTATCATCGGAGTGGATTGGAGTAGCACAACCAGTAAAAGAAAATTAAATCACGATGGCTGTTCAAAAGACGAAAATGACGTAGAGTTATTATGGTGTACTGCAACGTATTCAGTCACAGCCTGGCTAAGATTATCTCCTCTATGCTTATCACTATATGTAACAGTGTTCAGTCTTATTTAAAACTACGATGATTTCTTATTTGCGCACTTCAAAGCATGCGGTCTTGCGTTTGTAATTTAAAGGAGGATACGTTTTGCATCATGGGGGTTCACTTCATTGTATGTGCAGTGCATTTATTGCTTAATCGATTTAAGAACTTTTTTTGCCATTCTTTTGTCATAGAATATTGTATTTATTAGGTAGGCAGGGATTAGATTTGTTTCTACTCAGTATCCCTATAAGTCTGGTTGCACTATGGCCATGTTTGCACAGGGTAAGCTTTTCATGACAGTTATTGCTTTAGAACTGCTGCATTATTTATGTAGCTGAAGTTACGATATTATTCTTCTCCTGTTTATTGCGTTCCCTTAGGTGAGTTGCATGTGTTTAGTGCCCAAGGTAGAACTAACAGGCTAGGTATCTTTGTGTGATCTGAATGGTAAAAGTTGATATTTCACGTTTGTGATAATTGTGGGGACAAAACGTGGAAATTACATGCAGAGAATTTTTCCTACATTTGTTATTTTAGGAGACAAGATGGTCCCAAAATAGGGTAGTCTCTAAAGCATTTGACATGTAGGTGTTACATGGATAAATTAACTGCCAAAACCTAGATTAAAGAGCTTTAAAAAGGCATTAGAAATAATATCAAATTGCTGTAGACGAAAGTTGCCGTTAAAATTCACGATGGTCTCCACTATCAGGGAATGAAGGAAAAGGGTTTTCACTTATAAATGGAACAGATAAGAAGCGCCAAAATTATGTTAATTGTAAATTTATCTTTGAGGAGTAAAATGAAAATAATGCTTTAGTAATCCACAGGAATAAGCATTAAAAGTATCAATTGTCATCATAAAGAGCATTTCTTGTTTCTTTTGAATTTTTACTGTCTCGTGAAAATGACACTTTTCTCTGTTGGGATGAGTTACAAAAGTAAATGACAAAGAAATGTAAATAAAAAGTTATGAAACATAACAAATATATTCCTATTATACAACGGACATTATGAATGTTATTTATTTTGTGTTGGCAGATTTTAGAAATTCAGGTCATTATGTTCAACATGAAACATGGACATTTTTATTATTCAAAATAATACCATGATTGACAATATCTATCAACATGAAATAAATAACATTCATAGTGTCCATCGTGTAATACGGATATATTTGTTACATGATATACCAGTCTTCCCCATAAAGTGTACATATTAACTTAAAGGAGTTGTAATTCATCCAACAACGGATTTCCTTCATTACTTTCAAACTGTGTAACCAAATGACTACAAGTTAGAAAAAATCACAATTTAGACAAAATTTATCTAAGTCTCTGATGTCCTGAAGCAATGATCATGTTACTCCATGAAGCCCGATATTTTCTAAAGTATAGTAATCTCTTCATTATCCAGATTTTCATTAACCGGATAAGGGACCAAAGATATATGATACATACAATTTTTTTTTTTTATTTGAGAAACTGCTCTCCGATGGTTGGCAATGCTGCATAGCCTAAGGAAATATTGGAACTCTGCTTACACTCATAAAGAGACAAGGCCTGGAGAAGTTTTGTCTTGTTGGGGGGTCGTCAAAGGGCTGGGCACCATGGGAAAGGAGGGGCAATGAGGCTGTTTACAGGAAGACTCACCCAAAGAAAGGGTTATTTTGGAAGGTGGGTGCAGCAGGGAAAGCATTTCCCTGGCTGGTAGGCCAGTCAATAGGGAGTTGAATAAGGAAAAAAATCGGGGAAAGCTGCAATAAGTTTTATTTTCTTAACAATAACGTATTTAATAACTTGTTAATTTGGCCGCCATCTTGAAAAAATGGCGGCGAAACACAGTTTTTTGAAAATATCTCTCTTAGGACACATTTTAGTGAAGAATAATACGAAATACAAAATATTCTACATAAAATTCTCTATAAAAATTCTTCTATTCATTTTTCTGATATGTTGCAGGGTTTTGATTTACAGTTGAAAAAATGGTTGCGTATGTTTCTCAATACTCCCTGTTTTCTAATACAGTTTGGAAAATCGTCTCACAAGGGTGGCCTTCCCCCTTTATTCTGGCTCAACAGATGGTTCTTTAAACAGGGCAACATGATCCCGTTCTTCGTGTTTTTCCAACACACTTATAAACTTCAGTTTTCCTTGCCTGAAAAAGGCAGAAGTAGTATCAACCCCACTAAATGCATGCAAGAAAAGAATGTTGTCCTTGATGACTGATCCAAATTTCATGCAGTAGGGCGTGTACAGTTTGCTTTCGGCATTACTTCTACCTAGTTTTAAGAAGTATATATTTGCCTTTGCTACACCCAAAGCTGTAAGGATAATTAAGAGGTCCACATCTTTTCCCACTATTGTTACTGATTCTTCAATAGCAGTAGTAACAATCAGTGTATCAGCATCTTCAGGTGCCTGTTTTACAGTAAAACCCTCATTGGTCAATTTAGTTTTGAGCATTGCGATAAGCCGGCTTTATTTCTCTCATTGGAAAGAAATTTACTTTTGATGTTGCTGGCATTTTTCGTCAAATATGGTGTGTCTGGTAGAATTAATCATTCGAAAGAAGCACGTTTCGTACTTTTTTTCTGTCAGGTTTTCTGGATATCCATCAAATATAACAATGGCATTTGTCTTGTAGTGCCTTTTTACATACTCAGTGTATTTGTCTAGAATTGATGAGAATATCTCTCCATAACATAAACTGTATCTCCAACAATTGCTGTGTCACTAAGAGGTTCAAATACTTCATACATCATGGATTTTTTGGTTTTACGCATTCCTATGCCATCAGAAAGTGACATGGGATGTGGGGCTAGTTCATACTAAAAGTTAAGCTTTAATAGTTCATGTGAGTTCTTGGTGAATGAAATTCTTCTAAATAACATCTCAGGTTCAATTGGATATGCAACATCCCGTACTTTTACTCCTGTCATGTTAGCTCCCAATGGTTTGACCCTTTTCTTTCTTTTAAACTTGACTTTTGCAAAATTGCTGCCAACTATATTTGACATTGAGCGAACTCCAACATCATATGCATTATGAGGATTCGTTTCATCATCTGTTACTCCTGTGCTGATCAACATAATGCTATCAAAATCTGGAAATGGTGGGTGGGATGAGAACCACTCTACAAAGTGCTGAAGGTCTTTGTTGTCTCTTAAAATGTGAGCCTTTCCTGGCATCTACAGTACATGCTGCTCTCCTGTACTGTAAGTGACATCACAATATTCCTCAATCTTCTCCGTGACCCTCAGATTGATAGGCATTCCAAGAACCCATTTCGTTAGCATCGAGTCCGTCATTCCTCTACCATGAGTCAATTCACCACAACTCTTCATCGACTGCATCAATGTCTGCTCAATGGTCATATCAGACCAGGTGCCAGACCAAAATTTGTCTGACCGTCTTATTGTGAAAAAACCCTTCTGAACATAATCTTCAAATTCCTCAGGGGTAATGCAGTCCTTTAAGTCACACGTGTCTTGTAAATACAACTGAGCTGATTTGGCATATAAGAAATGACCACTGGCATGAAAGTAGGGAATCATCTTTTGAATCGTTTCTAGGTGCAGTTCCCTGCAAGGTCATGGCAAAAGGCCATTATGAGGACATTGAGGAGCCAACCTTGATGTGGTTTTGTCAACAAAGGGCTGCTGGCATGAACATGTGAGGTGCTTAGTTGAAGGCTGCAGCTACAAAGTTCAAAGGCCTGCATAAAGCGCCCAAAGGATGGCTGTTTCAATTACAAATTCGATATGGAATCTCCAACAACAAGCCTCATGGTGAAGCTTTGGATGCTTCTGAGGAGGGAATAGAGGAATTTTGCCAGATGCTGCAAGACCTGAGAAAAGAGGATACTGTTTTAGGGTAAATCTGCAACTCTGACAAAACTTGTCTATTCAATCTCTCCTTACCCACTAACACCTTGGCTGATAATAAGGAAAAGAATTAACCCGGTTGAAAAGCTTTTCAAGCAACATGTTTCTGCTTTCTTATGTGCAAATGCTACTGGTGGGCATTGTTGCAAACCGGTGGTAGATGGACCCTGCAAAGCAACAACATGTACTGCCTGAGTTGATGGATAGGCTCACAGAGATTTGGTATCATTCAGCAAAGGCTTAGTTCACCGCCACTTGGTTCCATAATCCTTTTCATGAGGATGTTATTCATCATAAGACACAGGACCTTAGCACTGCTAGACATCTAGTGAAGGCTTTGCTTCTCACGCACAATGCACCTGTGCATCCTAATACAGCCCAGTTGGTTGGTGATGAAGGTTGTAATAGGGTTGTATTATGAAGGTTGTAATATGATTGCACTTACTCAGCCAAGGGATAAAGATGTTATTGTTGCAACAAAATATAATGGAGGAAGCTTCTGGAGGAGGTGATGGTAGTGTTGGAGGACAAGGAGGAGAAGGAGAAAGGCTTGGAGACACGAGGGAAACGAACTCTGGAAAATCCTTGAAAGTATTCGCTAAAGTCTGCCATCTACAACATTGCAGATGCTTGGAGGAAAATCACTGTAGAGACCCTCAATCACACCTAGAACCATATGCTGAATGGAGAAGGGGGTATGATGGACTTCCAGAGGTTCAAAGTTGATGACTTTTTGTGCCAAACTCGTGACTGGAGGCAACTACATTCCCAAGGATGACGTATAGGAGTGGCTGGATGACAACAGTGCAACCCTGGCTACCAACTTCCCTTCGACAGCAAGATAGTTGTTGCAGTTGCTGGTAGTGATGAGGAAGCACCTGAAGACAAAGACAATGACAAGACTATTTCACAACAAGTACCCTCATTCAGTTATATGTGCACGGCCTTTGATAAAGCTATTGAGTATTGGAGAACCCCAAAATTGACCCCAATGACTTCCCCAGGGCCTGGGACACTGCTGCACAAATGTGAGATTATCGAAGGATTGTCATTGCGAAGCAGAATCGTCTTTCATACCGTCAAAGAACCCTCGACAGCTTCTTCAGGTCCCAAACCACCATGCGCCAAAACCCATTGCCATCCACTTCTTCAGTAACTCAGTCCTTCAGCTTGGAACCGCAGGCAAGTACTTCTGCTGCCTTTGTTGATGTGCTGGGCTCCTTCAACCAAGAATCTGGTGTGTCATTTCCCTACTTCAATGACCCTGACCACCTAGGCAACTCTACTCCTCTTCCAGCCACTGCACCACTTCATTTATCCCAGGAGTCACAGGAGACAGGAAGAAGATGATGATGCTGGTCTGCATAGTCAAACCTGGAGGCAGGGAAGGAAGTGGAGGAGGACCTGTAAACCTCCTCACAATTTTTTAAAAAGTTCATCGTAAGCACCAAGGGCAGCGCACACATGTAAATGACAAAGAAAAAGTCTTTTTATACTTGTAGGTTTGTTTTTTTGTGTACGGTGTATTTCAAAGTGTCTGGGGAAAATGAAAAAAAAAATTTTGTGTAACCTGTCATATTGCTTGCATACTAGAGAAAAAAAAAAGAGGTTCACTTTTTTTTTTGTTTGATGTATTTTAAAGTGTCAGGAGAAAACATGAAAAATTTATTGTGTAACAATTTGTATTATGTTTAGCTTACAAGAGAAGAAAAAAAGGGTTTGTTTTTTCAGTGTATTTATGCAGTATATTTAATTACAAATAAGTTAGATAATTGCTTTTTGCATCAAGTTTTCAGTTTAAAGTGTTTATGGTTATGCAGTATTCAAAATTTAGGGGAGGAAGGGTACCTGGTTGCTGTTGAACACCCATAGAGTCTTTTACTTGTCTTTATCTGGATTTCACCCTTATCTGACAGGGCCTTGGCTCTATTAATCCGGATAATTGAGAGATTACTAGTCAGGCATTTAACAAGATTTGGGACAGGCTATAGAGGAATAAGATAACCAGTCTTTCCAAAACCTATCAGCGCTCTTTTCTGTCATATTCTTGTGAGTTTCACCCTTGTCTTCACGGATAACACTTCATGCTTTATTCTGGGATGCTCACACTCATTACACTGTCCAGCCATGACCTTTCAGAGTAACCTTTTATGAATGATTTTTGATAGAAAAGTGCTTGAAAATTTATTGCATGTCTGTTCAGATCCCTTTTCATCTCTTTTTATCACTGGAACTGAGCTACATATGCCATCCTCTTTTAATGCATCATTCAGTCCAGTCTCTTACATCAAGCCCTCTGATGTTATAAATGAATTTATTTTTAGGACGATAACAGATTTCCTGTTTGGCTCAGACACAGAACTTGTGTCTATTCCAGAACTATTTGATAAAGATGTATGAGAAAATATACATCCATCCTTGAGAGGCTTTCTTGTAGAGACTGAGAAGGGATTTTCTGGTCACAAAGGAATATGATTTTATGTTAAATCACTTTTTACATCACTTTTTATATCATTGTTTTGTTTATTACCATGGCTCTGGAAAATAGTTAACCAATCAAATCGTCTTAGTAATGCAAGACAAGGCTTTTGCATGCACTGGCTACATTACTTTCATATTTAGATGCTTTTAGCTTATACTGAGTGGGTATTGTACATCAAAAATATTGTTCTTTAGGGGATAGATTAAGATTTTTTAATTTGTCACATGGAAACACAGCAAAATCAGAGTACTCGTGGCAGTTACTTTTCATGTGCTGTAATGTTCCCGCTTTAAGCACCAGCAGCAACGAGAATCAGAAGAGCGGCAACAGCAGCAACAGCAGAGAGAAGCGACTGCTGAACTCTGTTAGTGATCAGAAGCTGACTGCAATGATATATATGAATATATGATGTATTTTTACCTTTTTTTAATGTGTATGGATACCCTAAAAATTACAAATTCAATTGACACGGTATTAAGACCTCCGTTGAGTACATCAGAGGCTTGTGTGATATGTCATCTATAATTGCTTTGCAAGAAACATGGTTATACAAAAGCGAATTATCCATTGTACAAAATATTCATGATAATTTTTCCGCATTTTCAATATCTTCAATGGAAAATGATGTGGAACTGCAGAGAGACCGACCATATGGGGGATTATCTTTCCTTTGGCACAAGTCTTTGTCTCCCTTTATCAAAAGTGTAGATACATGCTGATGATAGGATCTTGGGGTTGTCCTTTAAGCTGGAAAATACTTCCATTTTACTTGTTAATGTATATATGCCTCCTAATAAAAATGAAAATGTTGACATATTTTTGGAGATAGGTAAAATATCATCTATAACTGAAGATGGTGAACACGAAAATATTTGCATTCTTGGGGACTTTAACTCTGCTTCTAATACAAATGTTTATGAAGAGTTGGTCTCGCTTTGTGCCTCTCATATTGGCTGACGTTTGTAATCTGACAGCTGGTTCCTGCACTCAAATTTAATCTTGGTTCTTTGTCTAGAACGTGGATTGACCACTGCATTTTAACTAAGGGACTTCTCCAGTCTGTAGTTAATTCCCATATTGAGTATTATTATACAGACTGATCATTTACCACTTACCACGATTATCTATGTTGATCAAATTCCTAAGTACTCTGCTGCCAGTAAACGAAGTTTGGAGATGGTTAACTGGGATTTTGGTAATGAAGTTCTGAAGGCAATGCCTTTTAGCCTTTTAAAGGCGAGACTCTTTAATGTTAATATTGACATGCACGTTTTCTTTTGTTCAAAGCTGTTCCGCCTGGCTGGTCGGATTTGTCCACTGGAAAAGTTCTTGAGGAAAGAGGTACAAAGCTGTGCCTGGCTGGTCGGACATTGCTCGAGAGACGCATTCCTTTCCTGGAGGATGACTGGGTCTCCGAGAGAAGGGCCCTAGGCACTGCATATGCGACAGACTCGTTCTAAGTTTAAACTAGCGATTAAATGGTGTCGTGAGCATGAGGAGCAATTGAGAGCGAGAGCTAGTCTTTAAGAGTATGAAACGTTTTTGGTCGAACGTTAAATTACTGACTAAAAAGAAATGCACCAATGTCCCCCATAAAATTGAAGAGGCTGTAGGTACTAAACAAATACTCCTATTGTGGAAAAAGCATTTTCAATCTGTTTTGAATATCATTCAAGACAGCATTACTAGGAATCCTGTGGAAAGAAAACTTGAAATAAGTGATGGTAACTTTAAATAAATTACTCTTGATATGGTGAAGGAAGCTGCTCATTCTTTGTCCATCAATAAAGCAGTGGGCTCTGATTGTATCCTCCAGACTATTTTCTCTCGTTGATATGCCTCTTTTTTAATTCATTCCTTATACATTCGTTTTTCCCTGCTTCTGTTATGAAAATTATAATAGTCCCACTTTTAAGAAATATAACCAAAGACCCCGCAGTTAAAAACAACCTCAGACCAATCACAATTGCTACACACATTTCTAAAATGCTAGAATTAATAATATTAGCAAATATAAGGGAATTTTTATATACAAGTGAGTTTCAATTTGGGTTTAAACCAAATCTAGGCACAGAAATATGTGTTTATGCTTTAAAAAATGTTATCAATTATTGCCACGTACAAAATACGCCCGTATTTTTACGCTTTTTAGATGCCAAAGCAGCATTTGATCGGGCGAACTATTGGAAGCTGTTTGATAAATTATTGTGCCGAAAAGTACCGAAACATTATGTCAAGTTACTCGTCTATTGGTTTAACTTTGAAAATTTTGTTGTTCAATGGTATGATCAGTTTTCTAGCTCCTTCGGTAGCAGTAATGGCTTGAGACAGGGAGGGGTGGGGGCATTCTGTCACCCTACCTTTTAACATTTACGTAAACGACCTGAATATTCGACTGGCTGGTTCCGGTATAGGATATCACATCGGGGATGTTGCTTTTCATAATTTTTTAAATCTTTTTACCAGCTTTGCTTTTTACATTTGGATGAAATGTGTTTTTATGATTTTTTGTAAATTACTTTTTAATAAGTGCCAAGCCAAGTCCTGTTCCTCTGCCTAGTTGATTTTAAAACATACTACTATATCATTCAGTATCAGAAAGCACAGCTTTTAAGATGCATTCAATTTCGGTTGACTTTTTTAGACTCTTTTACTTTTTTCTTCTACTTTGACTTGCTCTAAATTATAATTTGATATATTCTGAGCTTTACTCCTCTCACTTTTAAATAACAGTTTCTGGAGTTATTTTCCTACACCAACTAGAGGTTTCTTTCATTAGAGAGTTAAACACTATCATTCTAATTTATGTTCTCCATTCAGTAGCTTTCTATTAGTAATTAAGTATCTCAAATTTAATTCCTACTTAACCTTATTGCTTGTTAGGTCTATTTGCAATATTGAAGTATGTAGTTAATTCTAACAGAAAATTTCCTTCAGATTCAGCGATGAGGAAAATTCAGTAGAAGATTTCTGTGTAAAGTTGTCAAAATTAAATCCAGACTTTTGAATAAAAACTTACAAAGTAAACATTGAATGACTGTAGCCCATAGGAAATATAATGAATAAATAAAATACCAAACAATTGCAATTAATGAGTTCGCCTAGAAACTAATAGAAGGAACAGTTAAACTAAGTTAACTATGGTTTGAAATTTATAAGATGTTCATAGTAATAGAAAAAATCAAGGTAAGTAAAGCTATGTACTACTGATCTATATAATTAGCGTTACAACAACAAACTCATTGAAACCAACAAGTGTTAGCAAAATCAACTTTTTTCTTCATAAAAGGTACGAAATGGTAATATATATAAAATTCGTTAGTTGTAAAACAAAGTAAAATCATAAGTTCTATAAACCAAAAAAAAAAAAAATAACGCTATGGTTAAAGTTAATTTCTTCTCTGAGTAATCTGGAAAAGATGTAATTTTCATTTCCTTCCCATCATTCAGAAAGTAAATATCTTAGGTCGCTAGGACTGAAACACTACCTGCGGTTATCGCATGGTCAACAGGACGAACAGTCATGGCAGGATGACTGGGATTGCTTGTCCATCAGAAATCCATGGATGAAATGTCTGCTCCAACCCTCAAACAATATCGGACAGTCCCCCATCTCCAAGAAACTAAACCTGAAACAAACAATCAATGCTTTTAAATAATTGTTTGAGTTTATAAACTTCTCATGCATTCATATTTTCCACCAAACTACATGAACTAGTATTAAACTAGCGAGGTCACAATGGGAATATACAGTTGTGACATTGTGATAAGAATCATTCTGACAAATTGAAATGAGAACTTTATAAAGAAGCTCTGAGAATGTCTCAAACTGAATATAATATTAGTTAGATAAAAATCATTCAGGATTTGATACAAAATTGCCTATTAACAAATATTCACAAGTTCATATTTTGAAAAATGTTATTCACAGTTAATCACGGTTAGATATAGCCCAAAGGTTGCTTGGAGATCACAACTGCACTGGCCTCTAGAGAGGTAAAATGATGCGCCAATATTTTATTTACTGTACATTGAAACATTCAAAACATGAGCTAGAAATACCAATCTTGTTCCAGAAATGACGTAAAACCTCGCCATTTACACTAAAAACATAAATTATAAGATTTCGCCATTCAAATATGGATATAGAAAATTAGGGTGTACTTGAATATAAAAGTGTAGTAGACACCCAGACAGTTTTAGATACTTTCAAATCTCCGGGTAAAATCCAGAGTTGAAACTAATGTCAACTGGAAATGGGGGTTACCCAAAGTTACCTGTGATGGTGGAGCATAGCCACTGACAAGTTACAGTGCCCAAGTATTGATCTATGTTTTATTGATGCAAAACCTATTTACAAAATTCATTGATGAAAGTACACCAGGACTGGCGTTAAGCATTTGTCTGGTAAAATTTAAACTGATTGCTGTTTCTGCAGTAAAGTCTAGAAACAAAAAATTTAAATATTTTTGCCGCTTCAAGAAGACAATCTAGTCCACCCAGGTGTTTTGGTGATTATTCTCATTGCATTGCTTTGCATGACTTTCAAGTACGACAGGAAGTATTTTTAGTTCAATGAGCAAAGGTGCTATGTAAATTTGTAACTCTATGGTCTGAACAAACAAAAATGAATTGTTCTTATTAGGTGGAATGTGTCTCTTTGATGAAGGGTAATCTATTTAACTGTTAACCTCATATGTTGTTTATTGGTACTCTAAAATATGCATAATAACTTTTCCACTCAACAGATTCATTATGATTTTCAGGTTGTTTTGTATGTTATGCTTGATGGCTGTCGCAGAAGTCTTGTTTCCATTTATTTATGGTCCGAGTTTCGTGCTCTTACTTTCAATTTAACTTAACAATCTTAGAATTTGATTTGCTTGTGCGACAATATAGGCATCATATGCAACAGGAAAATTTATACTGAATTTACATAGACGCTGAAGAGGAATGAGCTCAGTAATCCTCTTGCTCTTGAAATGATCTAAGGTGATGGAGCATAGATATTTTCTTTGCCTATGAATGAGGAAGTCCTTTCATTCTTTACCAGTACTTTTGGCAAATATCAAGCATCCCTCACATTTCATACGAAATTCATCGTTTCCCAAGTAAATAGGAGACATTTGGTTTTATCATTTTATTTATTTTTCAAACGGATTTTTCTCTCTCCCCACTCACCAAGGGATATCATTTTATGACATACGTGTATTTTAGTATACATAATGCAGCTCTTAAGTTTTTCTGCCCTTGATTAACCCATTCATGTTTTTCCATCCCAGCTTTCAAGTCACAATTTGACCCTGAAACTTCTTTCGCGTTTTTTACACATTGCTACAAAGTCACCTCTTCCCTCCTTTTCCTATTTGTAGTTTTTTTTTTTAGTACTGAGATGGTCGAATAGTTTATGTAGTTTTAAAAAAAGAAACATGACCTGTTTATGACAAATACCTTCAAACAGAATAAGGGATTTATTGAAGAAAAAATGCTACTGTAAATCTCAGCCCCTATGAAATTACATAACCATCAATGAAGAGCTACAATAACCTTAGAATATTCATAATAGGTAGATATTTTATATTCTGATATAGTTGACCCTTTGCCTCATGGTTTTATCAGTAAGTCTTGGAGACCATTTGTGCGTTTACCTCCATAAAATTTTACATTATCAAACACTGAATGAACAGAAACTTGAATTATCTGACGAATATAATTCGATACATAATAAAGTCTTTCTGTAAGAAAAATTTTGACCCAGGCTTATTCTCCATTTCTTGATTCCCGTGCTTTGTGATTCATCCCTTTTCTAATAGTGCCTTTACCCATAATATTTACTCTTATTCGAGGAAAAGTGAGTGAATATAATTTGGCTCCTTCATATAAAAATATTCAAAACACTTGTCTCTTTTAACGAATTTGCGCTTGATGTGAAATGTTTTAAGATTGTGTTCGTAGTCAGGACTATCATTCGCTTTAATTAAATTACTGGAAACAACAAAAATGACTTGAAAGCCTATGCAACATTCTTATTGCTAATTCAATCGGCTAAAACACAGAAAAATAAGCATCACGTGTATTTTCTCTCGGGGTTTAGATGTAAGGAATTCCAGAGATTTTCAACCTCCTTTACTTTCATTTCCTCAGAGGAAGCTTCTTTTAATCATCTTTGTTCCAAGAAAACCTTTGCGTTTACTCAGTGAAAAAGTTATTTTAATTAGTTGTTCATTTCCAAAACTCCCAAGGTTTTTTTATTTCAAGAATCTGACGAAGAAAAACCTCAGGTGAATTGGAACTTATTTACACGATTTACGCAATTACTAAAAAATGTTAACGTCTAAAGTACTCATTTACAATAAGAACTATGGAAACAAGAGATAAGAAACTCTCATCCTAAAAACATTTGACAAATTTATTAATCACATTTTTTACAGTGTTGTTTCAAAATGAATGACAGCAAGCAACCTTCAGAAAGTAAGATTACTATTGTAAGAAGACAAGAACCGAAGATAGAATTAACAGATTTCTATGCCAGCTCAAGAATGAAAGGATAACTGATGAAGACACCTACCAAGAACTTTTTAGAGCAGGATCGTCATTTGGTATTCTTTACGGGTTGCCCAAAATTCGTAAATCAGGAATCTCCTATGCCCTATTCTGGCCTCGTATGATGCCTCAAACTATAAACTAGCAAAGTTTTTGGTTCCTTTATTAGAGCCCTTACTCGGAACAGGTACACTTTAACAGCTCGAGACAACTGAAGGACCAAATTCTGACTCAGGACTCTGATCTCTTCGTGGCCAGTTTGACGTTAAATCTCATTTTACGAAGGTGTCGTGAACGAAACTTTTGGAATTATTTTAGATATATTTTCAGAACCCGATACTAAGTTTTGTAGTTCTAATCGTGCGTATGGGCTCTCCCCTTGGCCGTACCTTCTCTAGTATTTTTATGTGCTTGACCAGTGTCCTCTTTCTTTTAGGCCACTCTTCTATGTGCGTTATGTGGAGAACACCGTCTCTCTCTTCAAACACGATTTTCACTCAGAGTTGCTTTTAGAATTTATATTAATTCATGCCACCATAATATTAAGTTTACTCTTGAGAATGAGTAGGGTGATCAACTACCTTTTTTAGATGTTTTGGTTAAGAGAGAAAATTATGTTTTCAATATTTCTATTTTTAGAAAAAAGACTTACTGGACTGGGTTCAGGTGTTATTAGCTTTTGTTTATTTGTTTGTTTGTTTTTACAATTTTAAACTTAATTTTATGTATACATTTCTTCACAGGGCGTTTTCTCTCACCTCAGACTGGAATCTGTTCCATGGGGAGATCCTTTTTCTCTTAGACTACTTTAATAAAAGTTGCTTTCCCGAAAAGGTATTTGATAAAATCCTGAATACATTACTTAATAAACAGTTTTCAAAGCTTGCTATGGTCCATACTGTGCCCAAAATGAAACTCTATGCTAGTCTGCCTTACATTAAAGACACCCACTTTAAAAGAGAATTCACCAAGGTCCTGAGGAAACACTTAAGTGTTCTTGATGTCAAGCTCATTCCCAAAACCTACAGACTACTGGCTTTTTATTCCGGTTTAAGGACCACCTAAGTCCCTACATGGCGTCAAATGTAATTTATAAACATGCATGCCCCTCGTGTAATTCGGGGCCTTATGTCTGAGCTAGTAGACGTCTGCTCAAAGTACAAATTGACTCACATAGGGGGCCAGCTACCGTATGGGAACCAGGATGTCCAACCCTGAATCATCCAATATATGTATTAAATGGTGGGGGGTGTGTGAAGGTATGTGTGACATACAAACTTGTTGGCGATGTTCAGCCATTTTGCAGTTGGGAAGTATGTTTATTTAATAAGCGCAATCTGGCACATTCTCAGCACTTGTCAGACGATCATCTTCGATTTAGTGATTCATTGGTGACACGTGTCCAAGAATGGAAGTTTCCATCATAGCGGGATCGGAAGACATGGAATCTTCTGGTCCACCGTGAGTCGGATTTTTTGGGTGTGTTAAACGAAATTATGCATCATTGTGTGCGTTACAAAAACACTAAGTGCAAAGGGCTCTAGTGGAAAATTGTTCATTCTTTGGTGAGAGTCCAGACTGAAGGGACGTAGTGGAACACGTTGGGAATCAGAATTCCCTGTCGCTGAAAGTGAGTAGAAACTTAGGAAAATTACTAATCTTTATGACTTTGCATTACAGATCTGATTGATTTGCAGCAATTAATGCTTGCCTCTATTTGATATTTTTATCATGTATGTTATGTATTATGAACATTGGTCTAATGGGCATTGCTTTGTTCCTTGCAGAATGTTTCAAGTGGGGCCAAAGCAACTATGTGTTTTTTTTTTTTTTTTTTTTTACAGATCACAGATAAAGTTGTGTAGTGGAGTTTGGGTTTGTTTCGTGGAAAGCGGGAGTTAGTTCCTATATATTATAATTTCTTGCAACAGTTTTATTTTACTTTGAGATATAGCTTAATTGGGATTAATTACCTAACGTGCATGATTTTTCATTTACCTGTCCTTTGTTAGATTTCCATAATAAATGTCTATTTTTTGTATTCTGGGGTTTGGTTCACACACACTTAGGTTGGGAGGTTTTCAGTAAAGTTGAGAGAGAGAGAGAGAGAGAGAGAGAGAGAGAGAGAGAGAGAGAGAGAGAGAGAGAGAGAGAGAGAGAGAGAGAGAGAGAGAGAGAGAGAGGCGGCTGCTGGAGAAATCTTCAGTCATGAGCTACCAATGTTGCCAACCGTTTCTGAGGTAAGTTCTCGTGCCCTTGTATGGGGAATGCGGGGCTAATAGCTGTCCAATAACCTGACAACATACAGTATGCAATAGTGGAGCAGCTTAATGTGACTTTTGGTCAGAAACATTCATTTGATGATACAAGCATGAAATTTTATATGAATACACTCTGTACATCGCTCTTTGAGAAAAAAGTGCTAGCCATCAAAAATTCCAATATGGCCACCAGCACACCAAAAACACCCATAAAACATAAAAATGCTGATCTCTGTCCATTTATTTCCAACTTTTCCTACTAAAAAAGACTATTAATGAAGGGAAGGCAGAGGATAAGTTCTTTCTGTCTATATAACCCAAAAGGTTGCAAACTGCAGAGCCGATCTTGCAGTCAAGTCAACACTACTGTTCCTGAGCAATGGGGCAAATGGAAGGTTTTGGCACCAAAAGGCCTGTTGCTTTGGGCAGATGAAGCTCAATATCAGAGTAAAGACTATCCAATTATGAGAAAACTCTAAAATTAAACTATGGAGGTAGAGCCAAGAGAGTGTCTGTCGCTCACTACCAGGGCACACTGGTGGTGGACACTACTGTGAAACTCAGCATGGGGTTCAGTATCAGCTAAACTGCAAGTTTAGTATCCCAAATGCTATCTAATCAGCCCCAAAGAAATTAGATAGCCGCACCTGAACTGACAGGATGTGCCAGTGCGGGAAAGCCAAGCCAAGGATGACAAGAGCTTTAACGTTATCCGGATGGTGTACAGATTGCACGGGATTTTAATGATACTGGATGAGCAATCGGGTTAGGTGTAGGGCAACGGTTCAAACTTAACTGTATCCCATACGTGAAAGTGAAAAAGTGGCAAAAGGATAAACCCTCAACCAGCTCTACTTAAGTTCAAAGTGTCTAATCATGGATGCCAAACCAAAAATGCAAACTGACTGGAGTAAATGTTGCCTTTGTCAAGAGAACAAAAGCGATGAAACACAAACTCCACCTCTTGGCTTATTTCAGAGGAAACAGAACTCTGCTGGATAATTTAATCTTGAAAAAAAAAATGTACAATTGTTTCATGCTCTTATTGCTATGCCAATATCATTTGATCCAGCACAGTTAGATGGTGGAGAAGGCATAGAAACTACATTGATACGAAATAAAGCAAAATATCGTAACAGCTGCAGACTTTTGTTTGATAATACCAAATTGAAAAGAGCACAGAAGAGAGCAGTGACTCCCAGTACATCAGACACAGAAGAAAACCAAGGAAAGAGATCAAGAACCTCAGACCCTCCAAAGGTACAATACTTTTTGTGTGAAGAAGAGGATGAAATACCAAACCTAAGACAAGCAATGACAATGCAGCTGAATGAAAGGCTCAATCAATGTGCCAAAACCTTAAACCATGGAGAGCTCCTTACAAAGTTAAATGCTGGTGAAGTTGTTGCTTAAGAACTGAAGTATCGCCCACGATGCTTGGCAGACTTATACAACTCAGAGAGAGTACATCTTAATGCGACTGAGCAAGAGGAGAATCGCCAAGATCAATGGAAAAAGTTATATCCTGTGGCTTTTTCTGAACTTATCTAATATCACTGACAGCAAGGTTACTAATACAGAAACATCACCTATAATATTCAGATTTGCTGAGCTAGCTTCCCTACGGCTACAACAACTAGGTGTAGACTCCCCAGACGTCAGTACCACCAGGTTAAAAGAGCAGTTACTCTCTAGGATCCCTGAGTGTGAGGCCCATAGAAAAGGACGTGATGTTCTTCTACTCAGGGCCCATAGGAAAGGACGTGATGTTCTTCTAACTTTCAGAAAAGACATTGCCACAATTCTGTCTGGTGCTCCCAAGTAAAGTCTGCAATTTTATGGTAAAGAACCCCCTAATTTATCCCAATAATTATTGAACTTTGGCTATTTATACAAAATATATTGGCATTTTTTCATGATAATCGTCATATGGCGGCCATCTTGGAAAATGGCCACCTAAGGGAATTTCAGGTGCTAGCACTTTTTTCTTAAAGTCTACCCTCCAATGAATATTTCTGCCAAATTTCATGCTTGTCTCATCAAATGAACGATTATATGACTTATCTGCTCCACTATAATACGGAAATTAAAAATGAAAACTTATATTATTGGTCATAGTAACAACCAAACTGATTTATTTATACTGGAAACACTTGAAATTAAACTACTGATTCTTGGATTAAATACACAGTCCTACTCTACCCAGTTGTTTTATCTTGATGTTTTCATTTTTTCCTTCCCCTTGCTTTATTGCTGTTTCCAGTTCTGCTCTGTTCTTTGTACTAGCAGGTAAGTTCGTTTTCACTAGTATTTTTATGCTATTTAGTGAATCTTTTGTAATTTTATATTTAAGTTTTGTGTACATTTTAGTGATTTACTTGTATGTATGTATTGCGCATTTTAGTGTTTACTTATCTCTATGTATTGTGACTTTTAATTCGTTCTTGTTTTATTTTATTGTGTCAGTTTTTACAATATATTTTTTTGTAGAAACCCCAGAAGATGTAAATATGATGTACAAAATGTTGGACGTTGGAATAAACTGTGAAAATAATCATCTCATCTTCTGGTCGGACCTTCTATGATATATATATATATATACATACATACATATATATATATATATATATATATATATATATATATATATATATATATATATATATATATATATATATATATATATATATATGCATATATATATATATATATATATATATATATATATATATATATATATATATATATATATATATATATATATATATATATATATATATATATATATATATATATATATATATATATATATATATATATATATATCCTAGAAGGTCCGACCAGGAATACAATGAGATGATTATTTTCACAGTTTATTCCAACGTTTTGTACATCATATTTACATCTTCTCAGATTTCTACAAAAAGAATATATTTGTTGCAATATATATATATATATATATATATATATATATATATATATATATATATATATATATATATATATATATAAATTGTTACGAAGTGATCAAGCACCTGGTTATTACACAAATAATAATACCAAAAGTTGCCTCATATTGACCAGATACTTGAAACCTCGTAACAAAGAGTGTGACTGAGTCTCTAAAGTTATAATGATCCCATAAACTTACTTATCACTTGAGAAAATCAATGTAACTTTATCAAGTTATGGATGAGGCAACAATTATTAAGTTATATCCAGACTAGTGGAATATGGGTTATCTTCAACCAGCACTGTAACTGTCTCTCTGGTTCTATTTTACCTAGATAAGTCTCAGGTGAACAAACAGATACATCACTTACCTTGTACACACTCAATGTCTCTAATTACTGGTGATCACAATGAAACGCTATGTTTTAAAAACTTTAAACAAACAGGTTTATTTCTAAGTTCAAAAGTTATATGTAAAGTTCACAATCTCAATAGGTTTACCATTAATTGACAACAGTGTAAGATTTAAGTATTTCTTAATCAAGTTTAATTCACAAAAACTTTAATTTATTAAGAAAGCAATTTGGTTAGGTAAGAATCAAACTATTAACTATCACTCAAGTGCCAAGTATATACCTGATTAACCATTACAAACAGTCACCAAAATATTACTGACTGGAATCCACATAACATTCTCCAAAATCTCAATAACAGGTAGGCACTAACAAAATGTTAAGAAATCACCAGCAAAACACAGTAACAATAAAATTATAATAATGTGATAGCACAGACATATAAGAATGCGATATGCAAAAATGAAAATATACCAACCACCAAAAATGTGCCTAAAGATTATATCAGTCTTTAGAAAACACTGCTAAGGCACTAAGACTTATTCAAAATAACAATTCTCTTTTACCAAGAACATCACTTTACAAAACTCATTAATCACCACATTACCTTTTGTAATTATTACACTATTACCATCTCCTCAACACTTGCATAAACTAATATTCATGATCACCTTCTACAAAATTAACACACTCCTGGGGTGAGTTTAACAGAGCTTTTGCAACCAGAAACCTTTCAAATTATTTCCCTTACATGTAATGGGATTATTGAGAGAGAGAGAGAGAGAGAGATGCTTCTCTGAGGCACCTTTCTGGCAGACTGGCTCATCTTTAGAACAGTACTGCACTTTTAACTCTCCAACAGGCTGTTTCAGAATACTCAAGAATACACATACGGTATTCATAGAATACCTAATTCCTTATTCTACAGAATACACTATATGAATACACACATGTTGAGTTTCGAGCGCCTTGTCTCTTATCTACATGATGGACATTTCCTGTTCAGACTAAACAGAAAAACATATTTTTACCAAATTCTTGGGAGACCTACACAGCTGAGCAAACAATGGAAAGCACTTGAAGATCCAAAGCAACTCCACTTATCTACTGTTCCTCATTCCCTCTTTCTCAGATTATGAACAGAATAGGCATAGATACAGCTAATAATGATATGTTAAGCATAGAGAACAAACATATAATAGAGAGCTCGCCAATTGGGTGACAGCTCATCACGATAACATAAGAGAATTCCTTTTCCTTAATGCGAGTTACAGACACCTGTGCAAATATGGAAGCGATAAACTCTTTACCCTTCAATACAACTTCAAACATTGAACAAAGGGAGAAAATATTCCATAGTAATATAAGCTTACATGATATATAACTTATCTGCAAGAAAAGACATTTTAAAAGCACATCTTCACAATAAATGATGAATCTGTAAGCAAAACATCAAAATTTTCACTGAGACATATAAAATGGTTATACATATTATTACACCTTATAATATATATATATATATATATATATATATATATATATATATATATATATATATATATATATATATATATATATATATATATATATATATTTCAACAAAGGAAACTTCTTTCTAATATAGCCTCACCAGCTTTTTATACTAATAACGTAAGAGATAAAAGAATAAAACTGGTTTTACTCATTTTTAAATGAAAGAACTGTGGGTTTCATTCACCCCTTTACCAATTCGCTCCCTCTTTCCCTATATGGGTAAGCCCATAATACCTCCTCTGTTCAAAGTGACTGCCTCAGATCCTTATCCCTAGGTTCAGCCTTCGAAGATGCTAATCCTTGCCGGCGGCGAACAACTGGCAAGGAAGGAGCCAAAAAAGAAAGCACCCAGCCAATAGTTCCTGAACATGTGCCAGCCTCCATGGCACCTGGGAAGGTGACCCCACGTGTGTGACCCCACAGAGATGGAGCAGGCATTGACTTCAGCGCTATCTACAATGATGCTCAGGCTTAATCCCCTGATGTTATATATGGGCCATGAAGCAGCAGTTCGAAGAGAGAAGCGCCCACAATGCCATAGAGGACAGTTGTCCTTAACTTGCCTGTCCCTTGTACCCTCCACATGTTCGACCTCAAGGTTTGAACCAGTACACTTTTGTAAGTGGCATCCCTTCATTTTCCTCCCTCAACCACTGGCGCCCTATTGGACGAGGACAATGTCATCCTGACGAAGATTGGCCTTGGCTATGGAACCAATCTTGGCTCTATCCCATGTGCAGTGGCCTTATGCCATCCCTTAGTCTACCCATCTGTGATGTTCCTGTTATGAAGACATCATTAGCGTAGAATATTTCTCCTGTGTAGGATTCATTCATTTAGCAGGACCTTATTTCCCGCCTGTAATCCTTCATTCTTCTGATCTGTGTTTATTATATAAATATAATTAATTAAGAGAACCCTTTGAGTTTATGTAATCTTTCCCTCACATGAAGAAGGCCCTAAGCCAGCATTTTTTCCTTTGATTGATTCAGCTACGGATCTGCCTTAACCAGTCTTATTAGTCAGATTTTAGTTAAAATATAGTAGATTTCTTGGTAATGTAAAGAACTCCCTGTGATCATCCGTTGCAGCCCAGAATCCAGTAAGTATCTAAAGCAGAACTATAGATGTGTGTATATACATACATACATACATATATATATATATATATATATATATATATATATATATATATATATATATATATATATATATATATATATATATATATATACATATATATCCAAAGGGATTATTGAGCCAATTCACCTTTATAGAAGTGAAGTGAGAATGTAAAATTTGGTTGAAAGAATGAAGTTTAAAGATGTTGACAGGAAGTGTTTATGTAACACATGAGGAGTAAAAAGAACTGAAAGATTGAGAATTAAGAAGTTATATAAAAGAAGAGGTAAAAAATGTTCTGAAATGGTTTCGTATTGTGGGAAAATTGATGAAACGAGTGTAAATTTGGAACCGTGAGAAGGGAGGAGGAGAAGAAGATATATTAAGTGCTGGATCGATAAGGTGAAAGAGACCTGGGGAAAGAGAAACATCAATATCCAAGAAGAGCAAAAATGTGTGGCAGATAGAAATGAATCGTGAGGGGTCTGTAGTGGGGTTTCATGCATTGCTAAGGGCCTTCTGTGTAGATGGATGAAGCAATTAATGTGCAAGCTTTTTGTCCATGAGGTTCATTCACAAGTAAGCAACGAAAGTGCGATGTTTTTTTCTTTCCAAACACATTCACTTATGCAGGAAATTATTTAATGTTGGAAATTATAGTATACATGTATGTATGTATATATATATATATATATATATATATATATATATATATATATATATATATATATATATATATATATATATATATATATATATATACAGTATATAGATATATGAGTGTGTATGTGTGTGTGTGTTTTTATAGACAGGGTAAGGGCGCAAGAATACCCACAGATTCCGTAAATACATTTATTATTAGTTGTAGTCAACATTTCTTGACCAGTGGTCACATCACCAGGACATCTAAAATTACAGAATTTTTAACACCATTTAGTGTATAATTTAAAATAAACAGACACACACAGGATGAAAATTAGAACTGAAAACCCAGTTTACTTAAATAATTAATTGCAGTAAAATACATTTACACGTTCTAAACTTAATACAAGAGAATTTAGAATTAAATTAAAAGGGAAAAAAAAACAAAAGACTCACGTTTCGAGGTAATAGAAGTTAAGTATACCTTAGTTTAAGCAGACCACTGAGCTTATTAACAGCTCTCCTAGGGCTGGCCCGAAGAATTAGATTTATTTTACGTGGCTAAGAACCAACTGGTTACCTAGCAACTGGACCTACAGCTTATTGTGGAATCTGAACCACATTATAACGAGAAATTTAATTTCTATCACCAGAAATAAATTTCTCTAATTCTTCATTGGCCGGTCGGAGAATCGAACGCTGGCCCAGCAGAGTGCTAGCCGAGAGCGATACCAACCCTTCCAATGAGGAATTAGGGTAATAGAAGGTAACACACTAAGAGAATATACCATAAAAACAGAACAAGAAGGCAGACTAATACTAACGAACAATCCACCAATGCTGTAAACAAGGGAACAGACGATGACTGACAATTTAGCGTTAGTACTCTGTTGTTAATATTGAGGCTTTCCAACAGAAGCAGTTCTCCAGGTTCCTTGACTCGGGCAACGATTTTCAAGTTATCATATTTTACTGGCGTCTTGCAGCCTTTAACATGGTATGTTACGCTAGAAGGTTCGGGATTAGACAATCTGCAACCCGTACGGAATATATACGGAATCTGTGAGTGCTCCTGTGCTCTTCCTTTGCCTACTATAATGCCTCTGGATATGTGGATTAGATATATATATATATATATATATATATATATATATATATATATATATATATATATATATATGTAATGCATTGTGTAATCTCTGACGAAGCTCTTTAATAGATTAATGGCTGATGAATAGAACAAGCGAATGCTTCGAGCGCTCGGATCAAGGCAGGCCTTCGTTGCTCAACCATCCCCTGCTTCCCTTTGCTCTTTTGCCCATTTTCTTCTTCCGTCACAAAACATCGAACTGATCTCTCTCTCTCTCTCTCTCTCTCTCTCTCTCTCTCTCTCTCTCTCTCCATTTTCCATAAATCAGATTTAAACATGTCAAGAGACCGGAATGTCCTGTCCCAGTGTCTTCCCTCACAGATCACCTGCAGAACAAGGCAGCAAAACCCAAGCACACCTTAGCGCTGGATCAAAGAGACCGAAAAGCCGGTTGAGCTTATGGGCAACGAGCCCCCTATAAAACAATACAGGCTCGTTGTCACGCTCTTGGTAAAGGGCTGGGCGGAATAAATGTGCCGACCGAAGACGCCCTTGGGCTGTCGTGAAGTAGCTTTTTTGATATCCTGACCAGTGGGACAATATGACTTGTTTAGGCCCTCCTCTAAGAGTGTAGCGTAGCCCTAGAGAGCAAGAGATGTTTAGAGTGGCCATCATGACAGACAGAGAGGCATGCACTTGCCGAGTCTGAAGATCATCGAGACTACGGAGTAGGAGACAGAAATGAAGTCAACTACAGCGTCTGGCAAGGACTGGTTAGCCTCATAAAGGGAAAGTGCCATCTACTCACAAACGATATGCCCTGAACTCGCCGAAGCATCCCTCCCACTGCCTCCACTCCAGACGTGGAAAAAGTACTCTTCAAAGAAGTAATCACGGAACTCCAGGACGCACGAGAAGCACTCAGTTGTGCAACACAGCCAACAGCTTTGTATACGACGCATAGGGCGCAAGGCGTAAAGGATCAGGACTGTAAGAGTTCTGGTCTAGAACATGAAGAAAAATCTGCTTATCTTTAAAATGAAAGCGAAAACGTTTGGAATAAAATTTCATCTCTATAAAAGTAGAAAAAGATCGTGGCATGCGATTTGGGCGTTAAACGGTTAGCTGAAGAAATTGTTTTGTCAGCCCGTACCCAACTTTATTTCCATAAAATATCATTTATGGTAACTTGCAGTGTTTTTGTGTAAAATTAAATACTAATGTGGCCAGCTTATTTCATTGTCTCGTATAGCGGTTTTGCGTGAAATTGGATATTGTTGTCTATTACGGGAATATTATTGTCAGTAAGTTACTAATATTGTTATACATATTTTCAGACGCTGCCATCGTGTAATCATTTGTAAACTGAAATTAAAATATTATTTGAAAGCAAATATGGCAGGTGAATAATATTTGGAAATACAATATTTGAAGAAAATATTAGCTGAACGCTGAATACTGAAAGTAAAATATTATTTGAAAGTAAATGGTATTTGAAGGTAACTATTATAAAGAGTGAATATTACTGTCAGGAAGTTTCCCGTTGTAAATTACTTTCCTTTCATTGTCATACTTTCATGGTATGCTGGTTTGCATTGTATAAGTTCTCTTTTATTTATTTTGTCAATTGGTGGTTAAACTGGTTAAGTGTTTACTACGACCAGGGATGCGTCTTAGAAACAGGAGTTCGCGTGTCGTTATATAATGAAGAGTGTCTAGCTAAACGAGACTGAATGCTTAAACTCGCTAATATTCCTTACATTCTTAATAGTTCATGTAAGGAATTATACCCCTGAGAAATAGGTCCTTTTCTTTTTTATCGCATTTATGCCATCTGTGCCAGCGAATCACATCGTTAAAATCTTGTCTGGTTTTCTCAATTTAGTTTTCCGTAAAAGAGAACTATTGAGATGGCTTTGTCTGTCCGTCCGCACTTTTTCTGTCCGCCCTCAGATCTTAAAAACTACTAAGGCTAGAGGGCTGCAAATTAGTATGTTGATCATCCACCTTCCAATCATCAAACATACCAAATTGTAGCCCTCTAGCCTCAGTAGTTTTTTTATTTTATTTAAGGTTAAAGTTAGCCATGATCATGCGTCTGGCACAGCTATAGGTGCCAACAACAGGCCACCACCGGGCCGTGGCTGAAAGTTTCGTGGGCCGCGGCTGAGAGTTTCATGGGCCGTGGCTGAGAGTTTCATACAGCATTATACGCTGTACAGAAAACTCGATTGCGCCGAAGAAACTTCTGTGCCTTTTTTTGTTGTTTTTCTTGTTATTGATTTGAGAATTTTCTATTAACGTAAAGGTTCATTTCCAAGGTTCAACAAATGAACTCGTGGCATTGTTTTTGCTAAATCATATGTATTTCATTTGATTTTAGAGTTGGTTGACGGTACCTTTTTTTATACAGTTTCTCTTTTAATGAATTCAAACAATGGGCAAGCAGTATAAGGGCTGGAAATCAAATAGATTGCATTGGCATATGCAAGTAAGATTACATACAAGAAAAACAACTAAAAAGGCACAAAAGTTTCTTCGGCTCAATCGAGTTTTCTGTGCAGCGTATAATGCTGTATGAAACTCTCAGCCACGGCCCATGAAACTCTCAGCCGCGGCCCACGAAACCCTCATCAAAATTTTAACCATTCCTCGGAGTGCGGCATGAGATAATCAACTCACCAGTCAGCACAATACACTGTAGGTGAAGGATTATGAGAACAAGAATACTGTAATAATTAACCAGATAAGTAAAAATTCTTTTCAGGAATTAAAGGTGATAATGAAAAAAAATTTACAACAAAATTATTTTACATGAATAACTCTATAAGGAGTAAAACAAGTGACACATTCATAGTACACATAGAGACGTTCTATCAGGAAATAAATAAAAGACAAAGTAAAAGATATACAGTACTCTGCCTTTTGTACATACATTGATCTAGTATGATATGTATTCCTATACAATGTAAGTGTATCTAAAATATTTGATCAGTTAAAGATCAAACTTTAAGAAAAATACTAAAAGTCAGATGGCAGGACAGAGTGAGAAATTACACCGTAAAGGGAATTACGGAAACCACGTACGCAGATGAGACAGTGATTAAGAGAAGAAAGAGTGCGTCGCAGGTCGGACCTACTGCTGGCTCGTTGATACAGCCGAACAAACATTTGACCATCCTTCTTCGTCTTTGTAGTAAGAGTTTCAGTTTTGTATTAATTTTCTTTTAACGGGAGTCTACTAGTACCCTAATTGGTTATCAGTGTCAGTTATTTTGTTAAAAAATACAGCCTCATATATCAAAGCTGTAAGTTAATTTTGGTATCGACCGCGAAGGGTAGAACTATATTTTTAATATTTTAAACAATATTTGACATAAACTGTAATGAAGATTCTCGAAATACCTCACACACTCAATAAATGAAAAGAAATTTGTCCTCGAGTAACCTATGTAGATTTACAATAGTACTAAATATTTAACTGCCCTTCGTTTACAACCTGTAAATCATGGGCCATGGCTCGCTTTCAGCGGTCGTCCCTGGTGGTTCATCATTAACTAATCCCCTGTCTGGCCGACCTCTCTTAAAGGGTCCTGAAAGTACCAGACCCGGATGGAGAGAGAGAGAGAGGGGGGGGGGAGACATCCTGTTAACAGTGTGGTCAACTGATTCTGTCTGTTAGCCAATCAGGGATACCGATGTAGACGTGACTTTCAGAAGGTCTTTCTTTCAAAAAACACATTACTCTGTGTTTTATGTATAAACGCTGGTTGAAGATGCTGAGAAGTATTTTAAAGAACAGTTGAGTTTTCAAAATACTGAGAAGATTAGTTAGTATTGGATTTTCAAACTTTTATAGAACTGTTGACATTGAAGGACAGCAAATAAGAAAAACAGAAAACATTGTTCCGAAAATTAAATTCTTGTGTTGACAGAAATCTACAATCCTAGTGATAAAATATTAGAACAAGGTTTGTATGTTCATACAAATATACTGTGATGTATGGTAGAAGCCTAGAGCAGTGCGTGGATATTTCAAAGAGAGCTGTGGCACTACAGGAGGCTCTGTAAGACGGATAACTGAAAGGGAGAATGCACCACGGGACGATCTTTAACTTGGGCTCTTCTCGCTTCAGTTTGCTCCGAGGCCCACTACACCCAGTAATCAATGAGATCAATCAAATCTTGAGTCAGCAATAAATTATTTCAGCAGCAAAACTTCAGTTTCTCCATATACTCTTGTAATCTTCCAGCCTGGTTCAGTTTTCAGAAAACTAGTTCTCCATAAAATCCGCACCTTTCTCTGGTGATATTCTGTTCTTTTTTTTTTTTACCTTAGTAAAAACACTATTTTTCGGCAACTTAAAATCATTAAAACTTGCAGGAAAAACTTAAAACTGATGTAAATATATTAAGACATACTGAAGGACAAAATACATGAAAACAACCGTAACTTTATTTACAAGAATAATAAAGAAAAAGATCTATTGAATTGAGAACTGTGAAACGAGCAAACGATGGTGGCGTATGGCATGGCCAGGTGGACGCAGCGAACGTTCAGCATTAAATGTCATCAAATATGAATGCAAGCACTTTCAAAATCTGCTCTGAGCTTGACAAACAGTCATCAGTATCTCAGAACGGAACATTACAGAATAATAATATACTGAATGCAAGTCAATGATTATTAACTATATACGTTGAATATTCCGCACAAGCGATGCGGGAAATAATAGAAATTGTATGAATAATTCAAGATAACTCGTTCCAATATACACATATTAACTCAAATATACACGTTGCTCAGCCACGATGAATGCCATTGATTTGATCACATCCTTCATGATAGGGGTCACAACAAGATTCCCTTGAACTGGGAATGAACGTGATATGCCTTGGAACGAGTAATACTGTATGGCACTCATCGATCTACTCGTATACCCCGGAAAGGTTGCTGCTTCAAATACTTTACAAGAGTGACCCCACGCATGGGATCTTGTCTTAGCCTTATAATAAACCACCTTTGGCATGAAATCTAGACAATATAAGAAAACAAATCTTTACTAAGACTCTAAAGTGAGTCTAAATCCTCATCAAAATTTTAACCATTCCTCGGAGTGCGGAATGAGATAATCAACTCACCAGTCAGCACAATATGCTGTAGGTGAAGGATTATGAAAGCAAGAATACTGTCAGAAACAAACATTTTCCGGCAGATATGGTTTTGATTTCACGAGAAATTCTCTAACTGTATTCACCTGATTCCATAATTATGAATTGACACTACTTAAATGTAACTTTTCGGAAGTTGCATTAAAAGCAATGTTTATTCATATATTTTTTCTAGCGTGTACCACTATGGCCACACTGCATCCATCTCTCTTAAAATGGTGCATAAAAACAGTTTTTATGTTAGTATACCGATTTTAATGTCAATGCAAAGTGAATAATTTTCATTTATTACGGTACGTTCAAAAACTACGTTCAAAATATAAATAAAAGATCAAAATGATGAGCTGCATTTAGCAGGTAAGAAAGATTTTCATACTTTACCACAAAACAAAAATATTCTCTTAAACTTACGTATTAAACATGAATTTTTCAGTACCATGCCAAACTCGGATGCATGGCCTTCCCAGTGATATATAGTTTAATGCCACTGATATTGATCTCATCGAGAAGGAAAAAGACAACTCGTTTTATGATAATTTATTGAGAACTTGTTTAGCTGTGTTTTTTATTTGTCCGAAATATTCCTTTTGCCTTTTAATCCTTTAGGATAGACATCGTCTTTTATAACTTTGATAAATTAACCGCACAGATTATCACCGGCTTCAGAGACATATCAGCAATGCCAGACTGTATACTACTAGATGACACGACCTTATAGACCCGTAGTCGTTTTTGTTGCCCTATAAGAACATATGGAGAAACTGTGATGGTAATTATGTTATCGGCAAAGGCATGCTTCTGGAAGGAGCTTCCGTTAAATGCAGTTCAATTGCTTATCTGACTTCAGACTGTGGACAGAGCCTTACTTTAGCAAGAAGATGCTGAAGTGAGGTCAGCAGATCTTCCCTCTTTACGCATGCTCAAGAATTTTTATTACATAAATCAATTCATACATAATAGAGAATACATTTCTGAACAGTTTTCCTTCATATTTCCATATTTTTTTGAAAAAATAATCTTTATTTATCAAGGTATTTCAAATTCATGAGCTGTATATTTATTGCTTTAACAAAGATGAACTTCTGCATGCTTGAAAATGAATGTTCATCTTTTCCCCTTACACCGTATGGTAACTATTGAGATAATCTTCATGTCCAAAAACAATTTCAAACGTTTTCCTCTAAACTCAATATTACTAGATATTAAAACATTTTCCGTGGTTTTGTGGACTCCAGAAATGTATCCAGATATTACAAGAAGACTGTCTATAATCTAAAACTGCCAGAAACATCAACAACTAGGATCCTATGATACTGACATAAGTAAAATGTGCTGTATTTTATTGGATGGCATCCAGACTAAATAAGGTTAAATTTAGGGCTTTCCAAGATGTTGAGGTAAAAGTGTTCACTGGAAGTGCTCAAAGGATAAAGTTGTCAGTGACCTACCCTGATGGTTCTCTTATCTAGGTGTACTGGTTGCCATTGTTGATTAAACTGGCCTTAAGCCAGTACGGGCTATTGCTCCTGGATTAGGTTGTAATGCTCTGTAACTGTGAATGGGAAATATATAAATCTTCATTAGCAGTAACGTTTCTGGGAAATTAGTTACTCAACCTTTGGGTTGTTTCTTTCTATTGAAAAACAATAAACAGATTGGGGTAACTAACCCCTTCATATTGATTGGTGCCTGTCAGCAGGAGAGACAGAAGAATAGCAGAGACCCAGTAAGTAGGGGACCTGGGAAGGAAAAGGATGGACTATATGAAACTGACAGCATCAATCGACTGTGAGCAGAATCAAGAGCAGTAGAGCAGCTAACGTGTAAGAACGACGACAGTCCCTCCTTGGACAATGCTATGGCTGCACTGAGAAGAGAGGGAGACTGAGAGGTCCTCTCTCCATCATAAAATGCAGGAAGAAACAGCAGAGAAAAGAGGATGTTGTTACATAAGATACAATGGAAAGGATCATGTCCATAGGTAGTATGGAAGTTAGTGGTTAAATGGATACCGAGTATTTGAATTAAATACTTAATCTCTGTTTGGAGTTCGGTAAGCCCAAGCAAGGGTAATGTTGTTGCTTAAGACAGATAGAGGTGAGAAACTGCACATCCGCTTAGAGATCCTCACTCCTTTAGGGAACATCTAAACCAAGAACATAGCAGGAACACTATATCTATGATGTCACAGCCAATTCTTCCCAATATTTATTGTTACACATATGTAAAATGTGAGTTTTACATAAGTTAGAAGCCTGAATCTTTGTGGAATGCATGTATTATGATGGAAGGCTGACCCACTAAAAATAATTCATATTTACACTGAGCCATGATAGCATGTTTGGCCTGTAACAGTACTCACAAAAGATGTAGCCTCTGGTGGACCAAGATGAGTGTCAGAGTTATCTGAGTTTCCAGGGTTGCCAGAGGATGAAGGAACAGGCAGAGTAGACCAACAGGATTAAGGCAGTTGTAAGTCTTAATCTAGCATAACCAAATTGTTTTGTAAAGTGTGAGAAGTTCATTTGATATTTTCTGCTTAAATCTGCCCAGTAAGAAACGTAGAAGCAAATAAGGAATATCCCTCAGTCCATGTATTATCCTAGCCGGACAATGATGCAATAACTCCAGATTGCCAGTTCCTTGACGAATGAATAATACAAGATATTTTCATTAGGAAAAGGATTATGTAGATTAAGGTACATCACATTTTATTTGCGATGCATTTCATTTTTCCTCCAGAACAATAATCTCAAACCTATAAAGGAAATTACAATTTTCATAATAAAAAAACAAGAATACAACCACAATCAGGTATGAAAACAGAGTGAAAAGTTAGTATAAAAGGATGTTAATAAAACCTTGAAGGTTGTACCATAATGGGCAAAATATAGTTAATAGAAACACTGTACTCTTTACAGAAAAAAACAAGGATTTGGCGATTGGCTGCATTGACGAGCAAGCATCCAAAACAAGGAGAAATACTATAATGCTCAGAGGATTTTGTCTGGGCCGAAGTCTTATACCAGACCAAATAGATGATGCTATAAACTTTACAAGAGTTCTAATAGTAGTTTAACATACTGGATTAAGAACTCTTGAATAGCAAGATTACTGTTAAGGATGGTCCTGGTTCTGATGGGATGAAAGCTATTTTTAACAATATTTTCAGTTTTAATATAATACATTTGTAACATTGATCATTTATACGTGACAACTTGAAATTCTTAATCAGGTTATCAACATTTGTTAATTTTGCTATTTTCCTTGAGGAATTTTTTTCAAAGAACTGTTGTATGTCGTCATGTTTTATGTCATAAAGGTAGGTGTTATTTTTTGAGTATTTTCAAATGAAATATATAAATCAAAATCAGAACTAATCTAGGTAATCTGTTCTATTAACAGGTGACATGCGTAATGTTTAAAAGTGAAATAGGCACAGTGAGACAAGGGTGGATGGCTGGGAAAATACCCACAGCTTGGAGGACTTTTTGTTTGATACTTACTTGTTTAAACAATACAGAGGAAACCAGTGAAGATGGCCATGTAGGAAGATAACGATGGGGTAGTTTCTCTGTGCATGTCTGCTACAAGTAACACTCATGATTAAACTTGAGGTGGCTTGGTCCATCCACAGAACACAAAGCCAAAGAAGAGATGCTCTTAATGCATCTCGTCTGATGCTTGTATTTAATCAATAATTACAGAATTCAATGGGAACTATCAAGAGTAAATGGAAATATGGAAATAAATTTCTACCTCAAATAGAAATAAAAACCAGAAACCCTCAAGTGAGAGAAGGGAACCATACCAGCAGATCACAAAGGTCCTGAAAAAATTTGGAGCCTAAATACTTAACCAGTACCTGAGGAGATATCTGGGCAGGTTTAATACTTTGCATCAGCAGTGGTCAAGTGTATAGGTTCTAACTTATTCCATGACCTTATTGGCCTTGTTAGTAACACTTTCATTTCTGACACATGACGTTCGGGATTCGAATCCTATGTACTTCTTATGTTAAAATCTTAGTTTATATGCTCCAAATTTACTTAGTTTGGTAATGAGAATTAAACCAATCAGCTGTCATTGGTGGGCCAGGAAGTTGGGTAAAAGTCGATGGTGCATGATTCATTCCGACCAGGTAATTCCTTAGGCATTGGTTGAGTCTTAGGTTCCACCATCTTCCATAACTTTTATGGCCTACCAAGAAGTGTCATCCTTCGCTCAAGAGGTATTGGTTAAATTCTGACATGAGGGAAAAATGTTTGCCTATATTTCCCATTCTACTATGAGTGCTTATATCCATCACATTCACTTCATCGGGAAATTCAAATGAAATGCAATTAATTGGTCACTGGTGGATTGGACAGTTAGTTAAAATTTAGTGGGGCATGGTGTTCAGCCTACCCAGGAAAACTTGAAAGTTTGCATGGTTACTCAATCCCGGTAACAATACAACCTTATATGATCAGTAGGTCAGCAGTGATCTCTAGTGACCTTACAGTGACCTCTTAGTATATCAGGATTTTTGTGAAATTTCGGAATTTTCACAACTTCTTTGACTCGGTAAATAACTCTTCGGATTTTCAAACCTTCTTTGGCTCGACAGGATATCAATTTCGTTAGCTACAATCATAAATCGGTTACAAGTTCTGTCAAAACTAAAAATTATAAAATAAATAAATATAATTTTTTTAACACGCCTTTATTACAATGCACCAAAAAGTGAAAAATAATTTTTTCGAGACACACCAGAATTTTCTTACAATTAATCATGTCTACAAAAATAAAAGCGTGGGCCCCAAACATGGAAAGAAATGCTACAGGAATTAAAATATATATATATTTCTTTTCTTGTAGCATTTCCTTCCATGTTTGGGGCTCACGCTTTTATTTTTGTAGACATGATTAATTGTAAGAAAATCCTGGTGTGTCTCAAAAAATTTATTTTTCACTTTTTGGTGCATTTTAATAAAAGCGTGTTTAACTTTTTTTTTTCGACGCATTTCACCGAGCTGACTGTTTTTCTCACAGTAACGGTTTCTTTTTAAGAAGCCGTGTCGCCTCTCTTTTTCTGCTTCAGCTCTGTTAGAATGTTTACCTCTTAGATTCGTATATCGTACACAATGTAGGCCTACTTCAAAAGGCCTACATACAAACTTCTAATTAACAACAATATTTACATTTAAACATCAAAACTCTAAGAATGGCATTTAACAAAGAAATTTTTATAACTTATTCCTGGCACAAGTAACATCAAATACTCTTATCTATACTTTCAGAGTTACGTTCGCCATTTTTTTCTTATTTTACATACAAATAAGACTTTGGATATTTCTGCCTCTGTAGCCTTAAGAGAAAATAGCTTTTTAACTGAGAAACTCTAAAAGCGAGATGAAAAAAGAAAGTGATTATTTTACCACATCAGAAAGGGGAATCTTTCGTGATCCCTAACCTCATCTGAAATCCCCGTTGACCTTCCTAACGGATATAATCTAATAACACTTACTGTTTATTGAAGGGAGAGCGAATCTTTTTGTTTCTTTACTCTTTAATCACCCCTCCCTGTTTTTTTTTTTAACAAATCCTTTCTAATTGACCTCATCTCCTCTTTGTCTGACAACTTAATTACCAGGATTTTTCTCGTGTTCCTAATCTCGGGTTGTTTTCAGTTAATTAAATGAACGAATCATTCTCTTTGGAATCAGTGATTTGAGCCGAGTTTTACCCAATTTCAAGATATGATTATTTCAGAATTACAACTAACTGTTTTTTTCTTTTGCCGTCAAAACCATTTTAGGTACCTTTATAGTATTATCATTGATGACAAAGGTAATGATCATGATATCGTTTGTAATCAGCACTAACTTTTGCTAAAACAACTGCCCATAATTACTAATATTAAAAGTTGAACAGGCTTCTTTTATACACACACACACACACACACACACACACACACACACATACACACATATATATATATATATATATATATATATATATATATATATATATATATATATATATATATATATATATATATATATATATATATATATATATATAAAAGGGAATGTTTGAACATTAGTTTGGCATCTTTAGAAATCTGAACCGCTTGACAAACCCAGACAAAATTTTGCACACGGCCTCCATGTCACTCCAGAAAGGTTTTTAACACAAAATCAAACCCCTACCCATGACAGACATACAAACACAGACAAAACAAGTGAAATTTTCGTTTTTACGTCACCCCCTTCCTTCAGTGTTATTGGGTTAATTCTCATTTTTCTCCTGATGCTCACATTTTATTCCATGCCTGTTAAACGTATAGTTAACCTAAAAACTATATAGCCCAGGAGCATAGGTCAAAATTAAGTCAACCTGGAAAAAATGTAGAAAGCTGAATTTTTGTCCAGTGGTAGTTAGAGGTCTGTAGAGCTAGAAACACCAAAGTCTCCAAAATTTCTCCTTGTGCTTTCCGTGAGAGCCAAATTCAAAATGGCTGCCATCATGCCTGGCATAAAGTATCGAATATTTATGTAAACATTATATAGGCATATAATACACCAAATAGTATGATTTTGGGCCTGATAAGTCGTTTTCTGGCATTACTTATTCTTTTTAGACCAATATAGAGATACAAATTTGAAAAATTAGGTAAGGGCTATTAATTGTATTGATTCGTGTTTACGTTTTATTGTGAAATTCTCTAAAAAAGTGACAGATACATTTACAGTCTTAATCTTCATATTATAGATTTCAATAATAATAGATATATAGTAATTTCAGATAATTTAACAACCTGGTGAAAAACTAAAGATATAAGATTAATACACAAAAGCAAATCCATGAAACTCTTAGACAGTAAAATCATTGTTGAATGAACAGATCTTCAAATCGTGGCACATTTAAAAGTTACCAAGTGATATCAATTTTTGCTGCAAAATCCTTTCAGCATTTAACAAACAGATGACAATAGCAACCTTTGCTTAGAAAAAAAAAATTACCAAAATTGTTTAATGTCAGTGCAGGAAAATATTTCAAATGTCAGAATCAAAGTTTTACACTCATCAAATACTATTTCCTCCCTATGACAAAAAACTGCAAATTTATTCAATATCTACTCCATCTAGCTCAGGGACATTTGTACAAGTTTGGCCAATGCAAGAAGAACACATAGGAGTACAATAAAGTCTTGCTCTATGGCATTTACACCTCTTACCACAATTGATTTTGCACCCACAAGAAACAATCAATAAAACAGATTCTGAGGCAACAGACCTGTCAGTAAGAACAGGACTTAGTGACCCACCTAGCTGTTTCCAACCCCATTCTGTTGGCATAATATCTGTTGACTTACCAAGCCATTCTTGGACCTGCATAGTAAGCTCTGTATGAGTGAAACTTTGCAGCTGCAGAAGTAGAGAGAGACTTTTAAGTTGAAAAGTTCCAGATATTTTACTAATTTTTGCATATACTGTATATACCTTAACTTATCAAGAGAATTACATGTTTTAGGGGCTCCATATAATCTTAAAAGAAATTGTTCACCTGCTCTAGCTATCTCATCATGCATGGCATCACTTCTTTGAAAAACATCTAATATTTCCCATTCCCTTTTTCCAACACGGCTATTGCCTTTTTTTCCCTACACCATAAAGTGCTGAAACTGTATCACAACCTGATATGGCATGTGCTATCAATATGTGACGAGAGACAGATGATTTCAAGTTTTGAACAATACTATGCACATTATATGCAGAATCCTTACCAAATTGCATGTAGACATTTTTTGTCTTTGACCCATGGATTAGCATTACTAGCAAATCAGTATCATTACCCACAAGAACAACTGAAATTGCCTGCTGTCTGCCTTTAGAATTGTAGTGCTTGCAATCAAATAATCAGCATCAGCTACACTCTGATAACACCTGATACCTTCAACTTCCAAACCTTCCATCATCTTATTTATTATGCGTGCCTTATTATTACGATTTGCCAAAATTGATTGTTGAGAGTTAACCACAGGTGTTTTATTTTCAAAGATTACATCTGCAGAAACATTGTGGTCTCCTCGCCGATTTTGTTCTGCTACTTTAGTAGATTTTGATACATCAGTGTAACCATCAAAACATACCATGCAATCCCTTCCATAAGTATTAATAACATACTTAACATAATTCTTAATTACATCACCATATGAACAGTTCATTGGCCATGTTACAGTGTGAAGCAGATAGCCCCATCAACTACATAGTACACTTGATCTAATTCACTGATTGAGTTGGTGTTACTAAGGTCTTTAAATGCTGAGCAAGAACACTCTTGGCTGTTTTTTCTCATAATTCCTTTATCAAATAAAGATGGAGGTTCTTTGCTAAACTCATATTCTAAATGGTTTTCCATGTCACAGTTTTTATTTATTGTACAAGTGACGCGCATGAAAAGTGATGTAGGATCAATTTCACATTATGACCCCGTACTCTAGTGCTATTAGTTGCAGCACCAATAGATATTACTTTGTCATTTCTCTTCAATTTAGCATCAGCGAAATTGAGTCCTGTGAGACGTGCTGCAACCTTTTCACCTACCTCCACAGCACATTCTGCATTAGTAGAATCAGGGGCTACCACTCCAGTGGCAATGCAAACCAGATTATTTTCATATTGGCCAATGTATGAAAAAGGTGAATGCTGGAAAAGGTAATCTTTGAAGGCAAGGAAATGTGTTCCATCACGCAAAGTTGCAGTAGTTCGCAAATCGCTATGCTGGTCAGTTGTCTGAGAGTGGACACCACAGAAATCTTCTAATGATTCGCACACAGGAACTAGTTGAGGAAGAGCATGAACTATTTTAGCTTGTGTTCCTTGGTTAATGGCCCTTCCATGTGCAGGCCCTCCACTTGTTTTAAGCATTCTCATAAGTACTTGCTCTATTGTTTGGTCGGTGAAGCCACCTGACCAAAACCTATGACTTCTTCTAATGGTCCAGTAACCACCTGATGTGTACTTCATATACTGTTGGGGATTCATCATAGTTCTTAACTCCTGCATTTGTTGCAGATATAACCTAGTGCACTTGGCATAAGCTGTGTGACTCCAGCGTGGAGCACAGGAATCATCTTTGAAATACAGAGCAGATGTAGCTGCCAGTCACCAGTTCGTTCAGCTCGAAGGAAAAGTAATAGTGTCCGTACCATTTTCAAGTACTCAATCCAGAGCTTAGCAGTTTTGCTTCTAGAAGATAATTCTTGCTCTAGATTTTGCAAATTCTGTGATAGCTGCTCTACAGCTTTGTTATGCAAAATAGTATCTAGTGGACAGTCATGATTGAGAAGCATAGCATGTAAATCTCGTAAGCTTTCTTCGGCAACTCCATTTAATGAGTTTGGAGTATCTAGCATAAGGGAAACTATCGAAGCAGCAGAGAGCATGTGTGCCCTGAGAGCACGTGCATATGCATGACCAGTTAACATATGTTTGGTTGAATTCATTGCATACACGGTGTTCCATTGTTCTTGAGTCCACTACCACTCATGATGTTACCAATTGCTCCCATATAAGACATAACCAAGTGGAAGCCTCCTAATCTTATGATGAGCTTATTAAGGTGAGGTGTTGACTGAACTATTTCTGCTGCTTTGATATAAAGTGGTTGATCAAAAGTAACAGGGCAAATACCCAGCTGATATTTCTCTGCAAGATATTGTGCATAGGAAAGAGCAGAATAGATTGTGTCTACATGGTTTGGGTTATGGTTGAGGAAGGGTAAAATCTCAATGCGTGACTTATGTCATATAACCCTTGAGTGACAACTGCTTGATTAAATCCACTCCACAGAGGGCACTCAGTTGGGTCAAACATAATATAACTAGCCATCCACAAATTGTCCAGGTATGTAGCCAATTTCAAACTTTGGATATTGGGGTATATAAGTTTCAGTGGACTAATAATAACGTTTTTCATACCTGGCTCTGAAGGTTTTCTCCATTTCTTCAAAGGTATCTCTGCATGCTTTCCAATATCAGTGGCTGGTCTCAACTTTGTGGAGCGGTTAATCACTGGTTCAACGTAAGTGCCACAAGGTGATCCCAACTATACCGCCCATAGCATGCCAAGTTCCATGCCCTGTTAATGCGGATGTCAACATCGGCATTGTCAAACACAAAATTAACAAGTGAATCTGTCCATTCATAGATTGGCTCATCAGTTGGAACAACTGCATCATAAAGTCTCTGAACCTCTCGATAATCATCTGCAAAGCCAAGGGAACTAAGCAAATCAATCAACTCACGTGATTCCATCTTAGAGTTGATATAAACTGATATTGCTAATAAGATAGGGATACAAATGATCTGGGCCGAGCTGCAGCAGTAATACTGTGAGCTATTCCTAACTGTCGACGTTTGCTTTTGGTTAGTCGACTCAAGAATCTAATTAGAAGTCCTGAAACCATTGTTTCGCTATTTTCCAAGTCAGAGAATTTTGATACTGTGTTGAATTATAAACAAAAGATCGTATTTGATCGTCAATGAGAGTTGCTGCAAAATCAACAATATCCTCTGCTGAGAGACCTGTTGCTTTATATCTGTCTCTGAGAATAGTATTCCATGATTAAGAAAAGTGTATATAGTTTCTTTACCATATTCACTTGTAATGATTAAGTTATCTCTGTAATGCTCTTGCAATCGTACCTTCAAATGTTTTGTTGTATAATAGTCCCCTTCATCTGAATATTTCTTTAATAGAGATATCAAATCACTGGTTGAATATTGATGAAGGTTATTGTTGTCAATATGATCACACAATTTATGGAAAGCATCATTTTCTCAGTATTAACTGTACAAGAAGGCCGTCCTTTATGTTCGGTAGCTGTTGCTTTCCACTGTAGAATCTAACCTGGCAGTCATGGTGGTATTTAGCTTCAGCAGCAACAAGATCCCCTATATTTTGAATTCTGATATGCACAGCCTCTCCCCAACTGTCTGCTCGCTCCAGTGATTTTGCAGAAACAGAAGCTAATAACTCTTTAGTTGCAGCATTATGAGATTGACCCTGCCTTTGTGAGGGAAGTTTTGTGCTTTACCTAGAAACCTGCCACAGTAAAGACAATCCTCTTTAATATTGAATGGAGACACGTGAGAGCGACGCTGTAGTTTCCAATTATCATCAGGTAGTGATTCAGTCAACACTCTTTTCCTTTTCTTTATACTTGATGGCATAGTGTATTGCTTTTTACATGAAAATGAACAGGAATTGGGCAGGCCAGATGAGTCAATTTTTCATGGAGTCCATCCTTTAAATCAGAACTTATTTGAATAATGCTAGTTATTCCTCTTTCAGTTATAGTGGTAAAATCAGAAGTAATTGCTTTATCACAAAAACACAAATATCACACTGTTCCTGAGATGCCATCTTGATCTTTAATTATTGTTACCATCAAATATCCTAATATGTCTCTGAAGTTGAATAGCAACTGCTCTTAAGCTTAAATCCTAAACACCTTAATGTCAAACAGCATGCATTCTGGAAAAAAGGAGAAACCTAGTATGACATGTCTGGAGAACGGTAATTATTGTGAATGTATGATTGTTAATACACCCAACCCCAACAACCAAAGGAAAAAAAAACTGTAGTGAAGACACGTAGCAGGCATGGAAAATCAATAATACTTACTAAGTCAGAATACAATCCTAAGAATACTGTTCTTTCTGTGATGGACAAATATCCTTGTAAAAAATCCAGGATATAGCATTAACCGACTGATAGACAAATTCCATCATATACAACTATTCATATAATCTATGTCAAACAGCATGCATTCTGTAAGAAAGAAAAACCTAGTAGAGTATGTCCTGAGAATGGTAATTATTGTGAATGCATGATGAATTAGTACATCCAACCCAATCAACCAAAGGAAAAAGGAAAAATGTAGTATATACCCACAAAAGGCATGGAAAAAATCGATAATACTTACTAAGTCAGAATACAACTTAGGAATACTGTTCGTTCTTTGATGGACAAATATTCTTGTAGAAAATCCAGGAAATAGCACTAACCCACTTATAGATAAATTCCAACTTAATACTAGTACATCTTTTCATATTATTTATGTCAAACAGCATACATTCTGGAAGAAAGAGAAACCTAGTAGAGTATGTCCTGAGAATGGTAATTGATGTGAAGTTATGGTAAATTGTACATCCAACTCCAATCACTACAGGATAAAGGAAAAAAATTCTACAGAGAGTAAATATATCTACATTTGTAAAATTTTGGGTTTACCCTAAATTTTCCCTTAAATCATATATTTTGAATCAATTCTGAGATTCACACTAAGGGTTGACGTTTTTCGTTGAATGACCCTGGTCAGCATTGGTAAACATTTTCCTTCTGAAGCCTTCAGATAAGCCCAAAACACAATAATAAGGCTATTTTTGGATCTATCATCCAAAAAACATATGAAAAGAGGTACTTCAATCCTATAAACCATGTTAATTGAAATATTTGTAGTTTCGTCATGCACGATGGCGGCCATCTTGGATTTATGGCTAATGCGCTGAAAGCACAAGGAGAAATTTTGAGACTTTGGATATTTTGACTTGATAGGTCTCAAAGACGCTCTGTGCAAAAATTCAGCTTTCTACATTTTTTTTCCACGTTTAACCCTAATGCTCCTGGGCTAATAAATCCAAATTCTCCTATAACACAAATTTTTTATCAGATTTTACGTGTATTCTGATCATAATTTATGATAATTATTAATATGCTTTAAACATATACCTCATTGCTTGTTTGTAGTGCTAAATTAAATATTTTTGGATTTGTTACAAAACACATTTCATAGCTATAAAGCAATGGTCCAAAGATTTTCTTCCTAAACACACATGCCAGTTGCCTTCCTCATTCGCACATGCGTAATAGCTGCTAGCTCAACATGACATTCAAGATGACAGTACATCTTTTTTCTTTATTAGTTCAAATGCAATTTCTCATTAATTCCATCGTTTCTTCCTCGTTTTTACCTTTGGAATTCGTTATAGTGACTACTTTGCAGCATCACAATGGCGTATATCGTTATAAAGTCGGTTTAAAAGAGGTTTATGGGGTGTTTTGGCAACATCACTTCACTGCATACCTAACGCTGTAGGTAAGTGTTGTTGCAGCAAGAGAGAGAGATCTTCTTCCCTCCCAAACACACACAAACACACAGACACACCTGAGTGCGAATTGTAGATATACAATAATTTTTATTTATTGTCTTTGTTCAATGGAGATGCCTTTTATTCTCCTCTGATAGAGGGACGTAACTTCCCCTCTCCTGTCCTTCCCCATTATCTTCCCCTTACCCTCCCCTCCCCTTAACCTCCAATTCCCCTTCCCTTCTTTATCCCTCCCGTCCCCTTCCCTACCCCTTTCTTTTCCCCCTCCCCTGTTCTTCCCCTTCCTCTTCCTTTCCCCTCCCCTTCGCCCTTCCCCCTCTCCCTCTCCTGAGAATCTTGGAAGGCCTGAAGTCCTTTCTCAGGAGTCAAAAGACATCATAGCTGAGGCAGTGGGTAGACCAAGAAAGTCTTTACATAAATTGGAGCTTGAACTAGAAACAAAAAGGGGAAAGAAGAGAAGTTATAGTGCTGTATATCGTGAGTTGAAAAAATCTGATATCAAGGCATTTCATGTTATCAGCAAGCCCAACATCACTCAGCAACAGAGAGAAGAACGTGCGTGGTTTTGTGGTTCATTTCTTAAAGATTGGGATGGAGCTGAATTTTTCCATGTTGCCTCATCAGATGAATTCTTCATTTACACAGCCAGGAAGCCAAATCATAACAATGACATCATTTGGGCTGCAAAGTTGGACGATATCAGCGATGACATGCACTATTGCCAAGTTGTGAAATTTCCTGAATGTTTGGGAATTTTTCTCTGTTTCACAGCCAAACGGTTAATGTGGATCATCAAAGAAAAAGGACAGTCATGGAATGGCGAATAATTCAGAGAAACTGTGCTTACCGGTGGAGTATTTCCTTTCCCCAAAGATCCTGATAATGTGTTATCTGTTGAAGAAGTCACATTTTTCCATGATAAGGCACCATGTTTCAAGGTTCTTCAGACACAGGAGCTGCTTCGAAACAGTGGTATCAATTTCTTCTCGCCAAGTGAATTTCCAGGTAGCTCCCCTGACCTTAATGTGTGTGAAAACATTGGTAGTATCTTAAAGGATCGTGTTGAAGCGCATATAGTTAGCTATCATGTTATACCAAGCCTCGACAACCTGCGAAGGGAGGTGACCGAAGTGCTCAGGGAAATTGAGTTTGAGTCTCAGCTTTTTTGAGATTTGCTGGAATCATGCCCCTCAAGAATGCAGGCTGTGGTACAGGCAGATGGAGGCCACACAAAATATTAAATACTCAGAGAGAAACTTAAATAAATACCTGTTCTGAATTACTTTGCTTTTGTCCATATCAATTTTAGTTTATGCTGTAGAGGGGGGCCTCTAATTTCGAAACACCCTGTGTGTGTGTGTGTGTATATATATATATATTGGCTACGATGGTGAGGATGGGTCTATTCCAGCTCTAATAAGTATATCTGAAAACAACAGGTATATGTATGTATGAGAGGTAATAGACTTTTATCCTTCTCGTGGTCAGGTCGGCAACGTGACCTCCTTGTGGTTAAGGTGACGCGGGTTTGTGTCCCACGACCGGCAATCATAGTCTTCAATTTCTTGCATCTGGATGTACGGCTTCGTAGTTACAAGCACATCCAAAAAGCATGAAGAATTCGAGAAGTTAAGAGGGCAATGTGGCTATTAGAATTACATATATATATATATATATATATATATATATATATATATATATATATATATATATATATATATATGTATACTCTATATATATGTGTGTGTGTGTGTGTGTGTGTGTGTACAGTATAAATATATATATATATATATATATATATATATATATATATATATATATATATATATAAATACACACACACACACACACACACACACATATATATATATATATATATATATATATATATATATATATATACGATGAAGCAGATAAAGGGCAGGAATACGATGCGATACGCATTTTGTTTTAATCCTACGTTTCGTGACAACATCGCCACATCTTCAGGGATTTTCTACAAAATAAAATATAATATGTTAACATAAAATAAGAGCTGATTATAAAATCAAGTAGTTGAAAAAAGCTAAAACAATTTTAATGGTAAAATTACAACTCACAGACTTAAATTACATGCACACTTGATTAAAACTGAGAATATAAGTACAAAAAAAAAAAAATAATTATAAAACGAAACGAACATTTAAATATCTCGGCAAATTATATATAAATAAAAAGAACGCCAACACATACAATAAAAAGCAAAAATTATACACTCATAAAACTACAGCTGAAGACAGCTACACACAACCAACCTTTCAGCATCAAAGATAAAAACACACTAAAAGTAAACAACGTCAAGCGGTACAAAGACTGACAGAAAATTTAGGCTAAAAACAACGGGACAGCAGAGGAATGGTTGTTTAGAGTCGGAACTCGTAATTTGATATTTAACGTTTCCAAAATCAGCAGTTCGTTGAGTTCCTTTGTTTGGCCAATAATTTTAAAATCTTCGTATTTGATGGTACTTTTACATTTGATAATGTGGTTCCTTATATAAGAAGTTTCCGGGTTAGATAGCTTACAACCAGTTCTATAACTAACGCCCCGATGAGAATCGGCCCTGACCCTGAGAAGACGCCGGGTAGATCAATATATTTTCCCAGATTACATCTGGGACAAGTGTATTCATAAACGACGCCCGACGTCATCAAAGGCAGAGCCGATCCTTAAACTTGAAGAGCGAGCCAATGGTCTTAGGATTCTTAGGTATAAGCTTTAGATTTATGGCTCCAAAATGTTTATGTACGATCTTAGTAAAATCTCTCCGAAAATTGTCATTTAGTAGATACGGGAAACTGGCATAAAGAGGTAGCTTAGGACGTTAAAATGTAAAGGATGTTCAGAAAACTTTTTTGTTAAGAAGTTTATTTAAAATTTTATAGAAGATCTTAGAAGGAAAGCAGTTATCTGAGAAGTACTGGAGGAGAAAAGTAGTTTCGTTGTGGAAGAGAGTCCAGCTAGAGGTAAGAGACAAAGCACGATAGAGCAAGGTATATATAGAGTTAAGTTTGAAATTGAGGAAACAAAAACTATAGAAATTGGAACCGAGACCAGTAAATGTTTTTCTTTCTAAAAATCGAGGTACAGAAACAGTCATTTTTTAGAGACCAAAATATCTAGGAAGGCTAATTTTGAATTTTGTTCTTTTTCCATTGTAAAATTAATATTATTATGGTAATTATTAGAAAACTCCAAGAACTGGTCTGCATCGAACTCATGTTTGAATAAGATAAAAGTGTCGTCCACATAGCGTGAGTAGAACAGAGGGCGGAAGGCCAGGGGCCACTCGTCCAAAATGCGCTCCTCCAGGGAGCACATGAAAATGTTCCCCGAAGGTAGGGCCAAGTGGAGACCCCTGGCCATCCCCTCAGTTTGTTTAAAAAGTTGACCATTAAAAACAAATGCCGTGTCCAGCACGGCCAATTCTAAAAGGGCTTTAAAATTCGAGTAACTGAAGTTAAAATAAACAGACTCAGGTTCGGGGAATAGTTTATCAAGAATAATGTTTATGGTCTCTCTTACAGGTACGTTGGTAAATAGTGACTCGACATCAAAACTAGTCATAAATAGGTCGGAATCCTGGGATAAAATACGTTCTTTAAACTGTTCTGAATTTTTAAGAGTATACTGATTTTTGGTCATGGTTCCAATAGAGGGACGAGAAATTTTGCCAGTTTGTAGTTAGGTGTGTTGTAAGAGGCCAAAATAGGGCGGAGAGGAACATTATCTTTATGTATCTTTGGTAGACCATACAAAATTCCGTAAGATGAACCGGTGGAGAATAAATCCTAACACTTTTTCATCAATAATGTTGTCCTTTTTCAAGCCTCTGAGATATCTATTGATTTTATCCTCCACTTTAAATATGCTTTGATAATTAGGGGCACCCACTTTTTGGAACCTTGTGCGATCACTTAAAATAGTAGTCATTTAGTTATTGTAATCATTTTTATCCAATATTACCGTTCCCTCCCTTGTCCGGCCTCACAATGATAATGTCATCACGTTTAGAAAGGGACTTGAGAATTTCCAGATCAGTCTTTTAAAAAAGGGAGCCCAGTTTGTTTTAAGTTTTGAGAAAGCATTTTGTGACAAAACCATTAACTCACTCTGTAGGCGGCTGAGGTCATTACACAAGTTGAGATTTTTAAACGATGAAATAACACTTCAAGGGCAGAAAAAAATTGGCAGAAATTAGGTTTAAAATTTGTAAGCAAAATCTAACCCAAAAGACAAAAGGAATTCTTCTCGCTTAGACAATACATATTTTGAAAAATTAAAAACAGTTTTATAATAGCTATGAAATTTTGGTAAAATAATTCCTAGGTTTCCTAGTTTTTTATGGTGTCTCCGTTGTGTAGTGTTAATAAAATTTCTAATACTGTTACTAAAAAGCTGAGTAAAAATAATCCTATCAATAAAAGAGAACGATTCAAGAACTTCGTGGCGAAAACTATTAAATAGTTTGTTAAGGCGGTCACAGTCTTTTTGTTTACAGATAATTTCGTAGTTAAGTAAATATCTAATAGTGTCAGAATAAAACTGAGAATGATATAACGAGTTTTTATAAACTTTAAACTTAACAAAATTTGGAACAATATCATTAATTGAACAATATTGCAGGAACTCAAGGTCCAGACTTACTTTTTCTTTTCTCATACATATTTTTTCCAATTTCCGACATTTCTGAAGTAGTTCAGGGCCATAGCGAATCCTTACGAACTGTTGGAAGTTGTTGTGTCCTCTTGAGCGTAGACGGAGAATGAAAAGTAGAACGAAAAAAGCATAATTCAGCTCCATTGTAGAAAAGTCTGCAGAACATCCACTGCAACCCAGCCATACAGAACACAGATCAGACGCGCAAGGCGCTCATTCATATGATGAAGCAGATAAAGGGCAGGAATACGATGCGATACGCATTTTGTTTTAATCCTACGTTTCGTGACAACATCGCCACATCTTCAGGGATTTTCTACAAAATAAAATATAATATGTTAACATAAAATAAGAGCTGATTATAAAATCAAGTAGTTGAAAAAAGCTAAAACAATTTTAATGGTAAAATTACAACTCACAGACTTAAATTACATGCACACTTGATTAAAACTGAGAATATAAGTACAAAAAAAAAAAAAATTATAAAAACGAAACGAACATTTAAATATCTCGGCAAATTATATATAAATAAAAAGAACGCCAACACATACAATAAAAAGCAAAAATTATACACTCATAAAACTACAGCTGAAGACAGCTACACACAACCAACCTTTCAGCATCAAAGATAAAAACACACTAAAAGTAAACAACGTCAAGCGGTACAAAGACTGACAGAAAATTTAGGCTAAAAACAACGGGACAGCAGAGGAATGGTTGTTTAGAGTCGGAACTCGTAATTTGATATTTAACGTTTCCAAAATCAGCAGTTCGTTGAGTTCCTTTGTTTGGCCAATAATTTTAAAATCTTCGTATTTGATGGTACTTTTACATTTGATAATGTGGTTCCTTATATAAGAAGTTTCCGGGTTAGATAGCTTACAACCAGTTCTATAACTAACGCCCCGATGAGAATCGGCCCTGACCCTGAGAAGACGCCGGGTAGATCCAATATATTTTCCCAGATTACATCTGGGACAAGTGTATTCATAAACGACGCCCGACGTCATCAAAGGGCAGAGCCGATCCTTAAACTTGAAGAGCGAGCCAATGGTCTTAGGATTCTTAGGTATAAGCTTTAGATTTATGGCTCCAAAATGTTTATGTACGATCTTAGTAAAATCTCTCCGAAAATTGTCATTTAGTAGATACGGGAAACTGGCATAAAGAGGTAGCTTAGGGACGTTAAAATGTAAAGGATGTTCAGAAAACTTTTGTTAGAAGTTTATTTAAAATTTTATAGAAGATCTTAGAAGGAAAGCAGTTATCTGAGAAGTACTGGAGGAGAAAAGTAGTTTCGTTGTGGAAGAGAGTCCAGCTAGAGGTAAGAGACAAAGCACGATAGAGCAAGGTATATATAGAGTTAAGTTTGAAATTGAGGAAACAAAAACTATAGAAATTGGAACCGAGACCAGTAAATGTTTTCTTTCTAAAAATCGAGGTACAGAAACAGTCATTTTCCTTAGAGACCAAAATATCTAGGAAGGCTAATTTTTGAATTTTGTTCTTTTCCATTGTAAAATTAATATTACTATGGTAATTATTAGAAAACTCCAAGAACTGGTCTGCATCGAACTCATGTTTGAATAAGATAAAAGTGTCGTCCACATAGCGTGAGTAGAACAGAGGCGGAAGGCCAGGGGCACTCGTCCAAAATGCGCTCCTCCAGGGAGCACATGAAAATGTTCGCAAAGGTAGGGCCAAGTGGAGACCCCATGGCCATGCCCTCAATTTGTTTAAAAGTTGACCATTAAAAACAAATGCCGTGTCCAGCACGGCCAATTCTAAAAAGGGCTTTAAAATTCGAGTAACTGAAGTTAAAATAAACAGACTCAGGTTCGGGGAATAGTTTATCAAGAATAATGTTTATGGTCTCTCTTACAGGTACGTTGGTAAATAGTGACTCGACATCAAAACTAGTCATAAATAGGTCGGAATCCTGGGATAAAAATACGTTCTTTAAACTGTTCTGAATTTTTAAGAGTATACTGATTTTTGGTCAGCGGTTCCAATAGAGGGACGAGAAATTTTGCCAGTTTGTAGTTAGGTGTGTTGTAAGAGGCCAAAATAGGGCGGAGAGGAACATTATCTTTATGTATCTTTGGTAGACCATACAAAATTCCGTAAGATGAACCGGTGGAGAATAAATCCTGGAACACTTTTTCATCAATAATGTTGTCCTTTTTCAAGCCTCTGAGATATCTATTGATTTTATCCTCCACTTTAAATATGCTTTGATAATTAGGGGCACCCACTTTTTGGAACCTTGTGCGATCACTTAAAACAGTTCGTAATGATTCGCTATGGCCTGAACTACTTCAGAAATGTCGGAAATTAAAAAAAATATGTATGAGAAAAGAAAAAGTAAGTCTGGACCTTGAGTTCCTGCAATATTGTTCAATTAATGATATTGTTCCAAATTTTGTTAAGTTTAAAGTTTATAAAAACTCGTTATATCATTCTCAGTTTTATTCTGACACTATTAGATATTTACTTAACTACGAAATTATCTGTAAACAAAAAGACTGTGACCGCCTTAACAAACTATTTAATAGTTTTCGCCACGAAGTTCTTGAATCGTTCTCTTTTATTGATAGGATTATTTTTACTCAGCTTTTTAGTAACAGTATTAGAAATTTTATTAACACTACACAACGGAGACACCATAAAAAACTAGGAAACCTAGGAATTATTTTACCAAAATTTCATAGCTATTATAAAACTGTTTTTAATTTTTCAAAATATGTATTGTCTAAGCGAGAAGAATTCCTTTTGTCTTTTGGGTTAGATTTTTGCTTACCAAATTTTAAACCTAATTTCTGCCAATTTTTTCTGCCCCTTGAAGTGTTATTTCATCGTTTAAAAAATCTCAACTTGTGTAATGACCTCAGCCGCCTACAGAGTGAGTTAATGGTTTTGTCACAAAATGCTTTCTCAAAACTTAAAACAAACTGGGCTCCCTTTTTTAAAAAGACTGATCTGGAAATTCTCAAGTCCCTTTCTAAACGTGATGACATTATCATTGTGAGGCCGGACAAGGGGAGGGGAACGGTAATATTGGATAAAAATGATTACAATAACAAAATGACTACTTTTTTTAAGTGATCGCACAAGGTTCCAAAAGTGGGTGCCCCTAATTATCAAAGCATATTTAAAGTGGAGGATAAAATCAATAGATATCTCAGAGGCTTGAAAAGGACAACATTATTGATGAAAAAGTGTTCCAGGATTTATTCTCCACCGGTTCATCTTACGGAATTTTGTATGGTCTACCAAAGATACATAAAGATAATGTTCCTCTCCGCCCTATTTTGGCCTCTTACAACACACCTAACTACAAACTGGCAAAATTTCTCGTCCCTCTATTGGAACCGCTGACCAAAAATCAGTATACTCTTAAAAATTCAGAACAGTTTAAAGAACGTATTTTATCCCAGGATTCCGACCTATTTATGACTAGTTTTGATGTCGAGTCACTATTTACCAACGTACCTGTAAGAGAGACCATAAACATTATTCTTGATAAACTATTCCCCGAACCTGAGTCTGTTTATTTTAACTTCAGTTACTCTGAATTTTAAAGCCCTTTTAGAATTGGCCGTGCTGGACACGGCATTTGTTTTTAATGGTCAACTTTTTAAACAAATTGAGGGCATGGCCATGGGGTCTCCACTTGGCCCTACCTTTGAAGAACATTTTCATGTGCTCCCTGGAGGAGCGCATTTTGGACGAGTGCCCCTGGCCTTCCGCCCTCTGTTCTACTCACGCTATGTGGACGACACTTTTTATCTTATTCAAACATGAGTTCGATGCAGACCAGTTCTTGGAGTTTTCTAATAATTACCATAGTAATATTAATTTTACAATGGAAAAAGAACAAAATTCAAAATTAGCCTTCCTAGATATTTTGGTCTCTAAGGAAAATGACTGTTTCTGTACCTCAATTTTTAGAAAGAAAACATTTACTGGTCTCTGGTTCCAATTTCTATAGTTTTGTTTCCTCAATTTCAAACTTAACTCTATATATACCTTGCTCTATCGTGCTTTGTCTCTTACCTCTAGCTGGACTCTCTTCCACAACGAAACTACTTTTCTCCTCCAGTACTTCTCAGATAACTGCTTTCCTTCTAAGATCTTCTATAAAATTTTAAATAAACTTCTTAACAAAAAGTTTTCTGAACATCCTTTACATTTTAACGTCCCTAAAGCTACCTCTTTTATGCCAGTTTCCCGTATCTACTAAATGACAATTTTCGGAGAGATTTTACTAAGATCGTACATAAACATTTTGGAGCCATAAATCTAAAGCTTATACCTAAGAATCCTAAGACCATTGGCTCGCTCTTCAAGTTTAAGGATCGGCTCTGCCCTTTGATGACGTCGGGCGTCGTTTATGAATACACTTGTCCCAGATGTAATCTGGGAAAATATATTGATCTACCCGGCGTCTTCTCAGGGTCAGGGCCGATTCTCATCGGGGCGTTAGTTATAGAACTGGTTGTAAGCTATCTAACCCGGAAACTTCTTATATAAGGAACCACATTATCAAATGTAAAAGTACCATCAAATACGAAGATTTTAAAATTATTGGCCAAACAAAGGAACTCAACGAACTGCTGATTTTGGAAACGTTAAATATCAAATTACGAGTTCCGACTCTAAACAACCATTCCTCTGCTGTCCCGTTGTTTTTAGCCTAAATTTTCTGTCAGTCTTTGTACCGCTTGACGTTGTTTACTTTAGTGTGTTTTTATCTTTGATGCTGAAAGGTTGGTTGTGTGTAGCTGTCTTCAGCTGTAGTTTTATGAGTGTATAATTTTTGCTTTTTATTGTATGTGTTGGCGTTCTTTTTATTTATATATAATTTGCCGAGATATTTAAATGTTCGTTTCGTTTTTATAATTATTTTTTTTTTTTTTTTGTACTTATATTCTCAGTTTTAATCAAGTGTGCATGTAATTTAAGTCTGTGAGTTGTAATTTTACCATTAAAATTGTTTTAGCTTTTTTCAACTACTTGATTTTATAATCAGCTCTTATTTTATGTTAACATATTATATTTTATTTTGTAGAAAATCCCTGAAGATGTGGCGATGTTGTCACGAAACGTAGGATTAAAACAAAATGCGTATCGCATCGTATTCCTGCCCTTTATCTGCTTCATCATATGAATGAGCGCCTTGCGCGTCTGATCTGTGTTCTGTATGGCTGGGTTGCAGTGGATGTTCTGCAGACTTTTCTACAATGGAGCTGAATTATGCTTTTTTCGTTCTACTTTTCATTCTCCGTCTACGCTCAAGAGGACACAACAACTTCCAACAGTTCGTAAGGATTCGCTATGGCCCTGAACTACTTCAGAAATGTCGGAAATTGGAAAAAATATGTATGAGAAAAGAAAAAGTAAGTCTGGACCTTGAGTTCCTGCAATATTGTTCAATTAATGATATTGTTCCAAATTTTGTTAAGTTTAAAGTTTATAAAAACTCGTTATATCATTCTCAGTTTTATTCTGACACTATTAGATATTTACTTAACTACGAAATTATCTGTAAACAAAAAGACTGTGACCGCCTTAACAAACTATTTAATAGTTTTCGCCACGAAGTTCTTGAATCGTTCTCTTTTATTGATAGGATTATTTTTACTCAGCTTTTTAGTAACAGTATTAGAAATTTTATTAACACTACACAACGGAGACACCATAAAAACTAGAAACCTAGGAATTATTTTACCAAAATTTCATAGCTATTATAAAACTGTTTTTAATTTTTCAAAATATGTATTGTCTAAGCGAGAAGAATTCCTTTTGTCTTTTGGGTTAGATTTTTGCTTACCAAATTTTAAACCTAATTTCTGCCAATTTTTTCTGCCCCTTGAAGTGTTATTTCATCGTTTAAAAAATCTCAACTTGTGTAATGACCTCAGCCGCCTACAGAGTGAGTTAATGGTTTTGTCACAAAATGCTTTCTCAAAACTTAAAACAAACTGGGCTCCCTTTTTTAAAAAGACTGATCTGGAAATTCTCAAGTCCCTTTCTAAACGTGATGACATTATCATTGTGAGGCCGGACAAGGGGAGGGGAACGGTAATATTGGATAAAAATGATTACAATAACAAAATGACTACTATTTTAAGTGATCGCACAAGGTTCCAAAAAGTGGGTGCCCCTAATTATCAAAGCATATTTAAAGTGGAGGATAAAATCAATAGATATCTCAGAGGCTTGAAAAAGGACAACATTATTGATGAAAAAGTGTTCCAGGATTTATTCTCCACTTAAGTTCATCTTACGGAATTTTTGTATGGTCTACCAAAGATACATAAAGATAATGTTCCTCTCCGCCCTATTTTGGCCTCTTACAACACACCTAACTACAAACTGGCAAAATTTCTCGTCCCTCTATTGGAACCGCTGACCAAAAATCAGTATACTCTTAAAAATTCAGAACAGTTTAAAGAACGTATTTTATCCCAGGATTCCGACCTATTTATGACTAGTTTTGATGTCGAGTCACTATTTACCAACGTACCTGTAAGAGACCATAAACATTATTCTTGATAAACTATTCCCCGAACCTGAGTCTGTTTATTTTAACTTCAGTTACTCGAATTTTAAAGCCCTTTTAGAATTGGCCGTGCTGGACACGGCATTTGTTTTTAATGGTCAACTTTTTAAACAAATTGAGGGCATGGCCATGGGGTCTCCACTTGGCCCTACCTTTGCGAACATTTTCATGTGCTCCCTGGAGGAGCGCATTTTGGACGAGTGCCCCTGGCCTTCCGCCCTCTGTTCTACTCACGCTATGTGGACGACACTTTTATCTTATTCAAACATGAGTTCGATGCAGACCAGTTCTTGGAGTTTTCTAATAATTACCATAGTAATATTAATTTTACAATGGAAAAAGAACAAAATTCAAAATTAGCCTTCCTAGATATTTTGGTCTCTAAGGAAAATGACTGTTTCTGTACCTCGATTTTTAGAAAGAAAACATTTACTGGTCTCGGTTCCAATTTCTATAGTTTTTGTTTCCTCAATTTCAAACTTAACTCTATATATACCTTGCTCTATCGTGCTTTGTCTCTTACCTCTAGCTGGACTCTCTTCCACAACGAAACTACTTTTCTCCTCCAGTACTTCTCAGATAACTGCTTTCCTTCTAAGATCTTCTATAAAATTTTAAATAAACTTCTTAACAAAAAGTTTTCTGAACATCCTTTACATTTTAACGTCCCTAAGCTACCTCTTTATGCCAGTTTCCCGTATCTACTAAATGACAATTTTCGAGAGAGATTTTACTAAGATCGTACATAAACATTTTGGAGCCATAAATCTAAAAAGCTTATACCTAAGAATCCTAAGACCATTGGCTCGCTCTTCAAGTTTAAGGATCGGCTCTGCCCTTTGATGACGTCGGGCGTCGTTTATGAATACACTTGTCCCAGATGTAATCTGGGAAAATATATTGGATCTACCCGGCGTCTTCTCAGGGTCAGGGCCGATTCTCATCGGGGCGTTAGTTATAGAACTGGGTGTACGCTATCTAACCCGAAACTTCTTATATAAGGAACCACATTATTAAATGTAAAACTACCATCAAGTATGAAGATTTTAAAATTATTGGCCAAACAAAGGAGCTCGACGAACTGCTGATTTTGGAAACGTTAAATATCAAATTACGAGTTCCGACTCTAAACAACCATTCCTCTGCTGTCCCGTTGTTTTTAGCCTAAATTTTCTGTCAGTCTTTGTACCGCTTGACGTTGTTTACTTTTAGTGTGTTTTTATCTTTGATGCTGAAAGGTTGGTTGTGTGTAGCTGTCTTCAGCTGTAGTTTTATGAGTGTATAATTTTTTGCTTTTATTGTATGTGTTGGCGTTCTTTTTATTTATATATAATTTGCCGAGATATTTAAATGTTCGTTTCGTTTTTATAATTTTTTTTTTTTTGTACTTATATTCTCAGTTTTAATCAAGTGTGCATGTAATTTAAGTCTGTGAGTTGTAATTTTACCATTAAAATTGTTTTAGCTTTTTCAACTACTTGATTTTATAATCAGCTCTTATTTTATGTTAACATATTATATTTTATTTTGTAGAAAATCCCTGAAGATGTGGCGATGTTGTCACGAAACGTAGGATTAAAACAAAATGCGTATACATCGTATTCCTGCCCTTTATCTGCTTCATCATATGAATGAGCGCCTTATGC